>NW_026110806.1:672500-691584 GCF_024679095.1 Eriocheir sinensis
TATATATATATATATATATATATATATATATATATATATATATATATATATATATATATATATATATATATTCTCTTTTAAGCATACGAGATTGAATGAAACTGCTGTTTCTGCATTATTCAGCTTCTGCTGCGTTTTTTCTATTAGTCTTATCAACTCTCTTTTGACGGTGTCTAAAGCCCCGAGGAGCTGTCCAAAAGTTGGGTTGTTGGTTGCAACGCTTCGTTCCTGCCTAGGGAACATCTTCAGGCTGAATGGAGCTGGGTCGTCTGGGTTGCTCCTTTTATATGCGCGTTCTGGCTTGTGATTGGCCGGTGTGGCGTGTACAAGTAGCGCGGTAAATGCTGCGCGGCGTCCCTCGCTGCGCAGGTGTCTAGGTGTTGTTTTTTCTGCTACTTCTCTTCTGCGTTGGTAAGATTTGCAGATCTTGGGCTTGAGTGTTCATCGTTGGCCCTAGATCTTCAATGTAGAGGGCTTCCAGGAACAACAGTCGGCGTGGGTCAGTTTCCTTGTCAAGTATTTTCGTTGAATCTTCTAGGTGGCTGCGTGCTAAGGTTTCCTTGTGCTTGACTGTGTAATGGTTCTTGATAGCACCATTTTGTAGGTGGCATGTTAAGCGCCTAGTCAGTTTTCTCCGTGTCATCCCGATGTATGTATGAGGCCCACAGTCCTCAATAGCGCAGGTGTGCTCGTAGATGACATGGTCTTCCTGAAGAGGTGCCGGCGGTGGTGTTTGGCGGTTCTTGATTAGTAGGTTGGCTGTTTTGGAGATCTTGTAGTAGATGATGAGTGATATGGTTTGCTCTGCGTTTGCTGGTTTCACATTCTTGTGGATGATATCTTTGATCACTCTTTCATCTGTCTTGTACTCGGTGGACATGTAGTTCCTGTAGTAGAGATTGATGTTATTTTGGTTTGTAGAAGTGGTTATATATATATATATATATATATATATATATATATATATATATATATATATATATATATATATATATATATATATATATATATATATATATATATATATATATATATATATATATATATATATATATATATATATATATATATATATATATATATATATATATATATATAGTTCATTATTCATTCATCTGTTTACTTCATTGCAGGATCTAGGGCTTATGTAAAGGTTCATGGTATAATGGATGCATGTGTCTCTAGCTACAACAGCCTACGGTAGCCCTTCTCTAGTCTCTCCCTTCCCTTTCCTTCTTATCATTTTGTCTTGTTGCTCAATTTCACAATTTACTGTCACTTTCTCTCTCTCTCTCTCTCTCTCTCTCTCTCTCTCTCTCTCTCTCTCTCTCTCTCTCTCTCTCTCTCTCTCTCTCTCTCTCTCTCTCTCTCTCTCTCTCTCTCTCTCTCTCTCTCTCTCTCTCTCTCTCTCTCTCTCTCTCTCTCTCTCTCTCTCTCTCTCTCTCTCTCTCTCTCTCTCTCTCTCTCTCTCTCTCTCTCTCTCTCTCTCTCTCTCTCTCTCTCTCTCTCTCTCTCTCTCTCTCTCTCTCTCTCTCTCTCTCTCTCTCTCTCTCTCTCTCTCTCTCTCGTAGAGGTGGAGGAGTGGCTCTTTTCGTCAAAAGTAACTTACAGCCCGTTGATAAAACACCAGAGGACAGTACTGTAGAACACGTGAGCGTGAGTACAAATACCGATCAATTAAAAATCAACATATCCGTCACTTACAGGACTCCAGGCCAATCACTCGAGGATGATGAAATAATGTAAAGTGTTTTGCAAAGAAGATGCATTGATTTTGGGCGATTTTAATCTACCGCATATAGACTGGCAGACACTCACGGGATCCGAGGGGGAATCGCACAGGATGCTAGACTTCGTTGAAAATAACTGCCTTAGCGTAATGGTTAGTGAACCGACGAGCGATAATAATATTCTTGATCTTGTATTAGTAACCCAAGAGAACTTAGTTGACAATGTTAGCGTTGGCGAACACCTCGGATCATGCGATCATAGACTGGTGCGTCTCGACATAAGAGCTCAAACAAGGATTGCAGAGAATAAGGTATTGGTGCCCAATTTTAAAAGAGCGGATTTTGAAAGAATAAGACAGTCATTAATGAACTATCAATTAGTATCCAACATCGCCGTCGAAGAATCTTGGCAAGGCTTTAAAGCTCGATTACTAACTAACTAAAATAAATCCGTGCAATCTTGTGAAAAGCGCCGAAAAGTTAAAAATCCTCCGTGGTTTCATGAAATCAAACTTGCTCTCCAAAAGAGGAACTTGTTTTATATGCAAAAGAAAACCGATAACTCTACCGAAAATAGTACACGGTACTACGAAGCAGGACGACAAGTCAAAAGTTTAATCAAACAGGCGAGGCGGAGGTACGAAGTAAACATTGCGGTAAATTGCGAGTCAGATCCTAAAAGTTTTTTTTTTTGATATATAAACAACAAAAAAGAGATTCGAAGTGGGATTGGCCCATTAACTGATAATTCGGGCAATATCGTGACAGACAGCCAACGCATAGCGAACACGTTAAATTCTTATTTCGCCTCGGTTTTTAATAGTAATTCTACCGATATTGCTGCTGTTCCTAACACTAATGAAAATCCCAGTCATACTCTCTCTGACTTTGAAATCAGTACCGATGAGGTGCGCTGCTGTCACTTAAAACTAACAAAAGTCCAGGACCTGATAAAATATATCCAATATTACTTAAAGAAACATCAAGAGAGATACTCACACCTTTAACAATGATCTTTAACATGTCTTTGTACCATGGTATCGCTCCTAGTAATTGGAAAATGGCTAACGTAACACCCGTTTAAAAAAAAGGCGACTGAAAATTACTGGATAACTATAGGCCAATCAGCTTAACTTCAATTATTGGTAAATCATTTGAGACAATTATTCGAGATAAAGTAGTTAACTACCTAGAGTGTAATTCGTTAATCCTGGTTTTCGAAACAACAGATCTTGTTTGTCGAATCTATTAACGTTATATAACGAGCTTTTGCAGTCTATGATGTTTCTAAATCACTTGATATTATTTATTTGGACTTCCAGAAGGCGTTTGATAAAGTTCCACACTACAAGTTGCTTCATAAAATCAAGGAAATAGGTATTGGGGGTAAGCTTCACGAATGGATCAAGCACTGGCTAAGCAATAGAAGGCAAAGAGTTGTAATAAATGGAGTGACCTCTGAGTGGATGCCAGTCACTAAGTGATGTGCCCCAAGGCTCTGTCCTGGGACCCGTTCTTTTCGTCATATACATCAACGACATTGACCTTGGTCTCAATAATTTAATTAGTTAATTTGCAGACGACACAAAAATCGGCAATGCAGTACTCACAGAATGTGACAGGCGGAGCCTACAAGAAGATTTAAGTAAAATATCAGATTGTTCAGTAAAATGTGAAATGCCTTTTAATATAAACAAGTGCCAGATTCTGCAGGTTGGATCTAGAAATATAAAGAAGGACTATGAAATGTGCGGCGTTAAAGTTAAAGGTGTTCACTCGGTCAAAGATCTTGGCGTCGCAGTCGCGTCTAACCTCAAGTTAAAAAAGCAAACAGGATGGGTTTGATTAAGAATTTTTTTTCATTCAAGAATAAAGATGTTATACTACCCTTCTATAATAGTTTCGTCAGACCTCATTTGGAGTATGCCGTGCAGTTTTGGTCTCCCCACCATGCGAAAGACATTGCTAAATTAGAAGGTATTCAGCGTAGAGCAACCAAGATGATTCCTTCATTACGAAACAAACCCCTAAGAGGAAAACTGATCGAGTGCTTTAAAATACTTAACGGTTTCACCAACGTGGATCCGACCAAGCTGTTTGTGATGGATGATTCAACGCGAACGAAAAATAATGGCGCTAAACTCAAATGTAGACAAGATCATTCAGATTGCACAACAGTCTTCTTCACTAATGCTGTCGTTCGAGATCGGAACAGATTACCACCATGAGTGGTACAGTGTAACTCCATTGCATCGTTTGAAAATAATATTGACTGTTATCTCCTCCATCTCAATGTTCACTATGTCAGTTTCAACGTCATGGTGGCCGCATAACAACTGTAACTTAGGTTTAGGACAGACCAACCAGTTTGGGCCTTAGGGCCTGTGTAGTCTGGTTATCTATGTAATTCTTTGTAATTCAGTGCAGAATAAGTTGAACCAATCGACATTCACCGGCGCTTGGTGAACGTTTATGGAGCCAAGGCAGTTGATGTCAGCACGGTTAGGAGATGGGTTTGTCGGTTCCGGAGTGATGACAGACATTGGAGTGAAAGAGTGAAGATGCTAGTTAACTCTTGCATAAGGATTTTCTACAATACAGGGATGAAAGAATGAAGATGCTGGTTAATTCCTGCATAAGGGATTTCGACAGTAGAGGGATGAAAGATTGAAGCTGTTGGTTAACTCTTGCATAAGGGATTTGGACAGTATAGGGATGAAAGAATGAAGATGCTGGTTAACTCTTGCTTAAGGGATTTGGAGAGTACAGGGATGAAAGAATGAAGATGCTGGTTAACTCTTGCATTAGGGATTTGGACAGTATAGGGATGAAATATTGAAGATGCTAGTTAACTCTTGCATAAAGGATTTGAACAGTACAGGGATGAAAGAATGAAGATGCTGGTTAACTCTTGCATAAGGGCTTTGGACAGTAGAGGGATGAAAGAATGAAGATGCTGGTTAACTCTTGGAATAAGGGATTTGGACAGTATACGGATGGAAGAATGGAGATGCTATTTAACACTTGCATAAGGGATTTGGACAGTAAAGGACATAAAGGACACAAAGAAAGAACAAACAACAGCAGACCTGCTGGTCCTGACGAGGCTGTTCGTGACAAGCTACACTAACTATTTAATCAAAGGCGGAAGATGAAGGACAGCAAAGGCGAAGGCTCCTTCCCACCCCCCATCCCTCCAGCCAAAGCTAGCAGGAAAGGAAAAAAGAACCATGCAGCATGGAAAAACTGCATGGAATTTATGTAGGAAAGAGGGAAGAACTACCATTACTGCTACCACTAACCGGGCGATAAAAACGGACAAGGACACCAGTATTCGAAAGAACTTAACGTTATTACGAAAATGAGTAATATCTTAGTTGCTGGTTGGATTCAAAATACTTATCTAATATATTCTTGAAGGCCTTAACTGTTGTACTATCAACGACATCACAGGGTAGAGAGCTCCAAACATTAACAACTCGATTGAAGAAGAAATTCTTAGCTTCGTATGACGAGAATCTTTTACCACTTATCTTCAATTTGTGATTCCTTCTTGTTCTATTTGATCGATCAATTGTAAAGTAATCTTCCGCATTAATATCACTGAATCCTTTAAACATTTTAAACACTTCTATTAGATCGCCTCGCATTCTTCGTTTTGATAGGCTGAATAAATTTACTTATTTAAGCCTTTGTTCATATGATAAAATTCTCAACCTAGGAATCATTTATGTTACCCTTCGTTGAACCCGTTCCAACTTTTCTATGTCTTTTCTGTAATAGGGAGACCAAAACTGTACACAGTACTCCGGACGGGGTCGAACCAACGAATTATACAGTTTTAATATTACTTTTTTTCCGATTTATTATTAAAGACTCGTCCCATGAAGCCAACCAATTTGTTTGCAGTTTTAACTACCTCTGAACAATGCTGACCGGGCTTTGAATCGCTTGATATTGCGATTACAAAATCCTTTTCTTTACTTACTGCAGAAAGTTGTGGGCTATTCATTACATACCGAACGCGATTGTTATTTTTCCGATGTGCAACACCTTACATTTGTCAACGTTAAATTTCATTTGCCATTGATTGGCCCAACGTGCAAGTCGATCTAGATCTGATTGCAATGCTTCTTCGTCGAGTGCCGCAGTTACTTTACTAGCAATTTTTGTGTCATTAGCAAATTTTGATACTTTGCAAGTGAGCCCATCATCGATACCATTTACATAAATTAAGAAGAGCATGGGGCCAAGCACTGATCCTTGAGGTACGCCGCTTCTGACATCGAGGCAGTTAGATGTAACACCGTTTAGAACTACTCTCTGTTTCCGCTCAGAGAGCCAGTACACAAGCCAATTGTGAATGTTACCCGAGATATCGTGCACCAATAGTTTGCTGAGCAATCGTTGGTAGGGGACCTCATCAAATGCCTTTTGAAAATCCAGATATATGATGTCTACTGATCTGCTTTCATCGAACACCTCAAAAATATAATGAAAAAAATCAAGTAAGTTAGTTAAACACGAATGTTTACTACGGAAGCCATGTTGCGAATTATTTATTATATTATTTTCTTCGAAGAATTTCACCATATTGTCGCGAATGATAGTCTCCATTAACTTATAAACAATCGATGTCAGGCTAATTGGTCGATAGTTTCCTGGATGAGACTTGTTCCCCTATTTGAAAATTGGTGTGACATTTGCTAGTTTCTAATACGACGGAACTTTTCCAGCTGGTAAAGATTTATTGAACATTGAATATTGATGAATATGATGGAGAGCGGTTTACAAATTTGATGTTTGATTTCTTTTAAGACCCTAGGGGTAATTTTGTCTGGACCAGGAGCTTTGCTGACTTTAATTTTTCCAATTGTACGTAAAATGTCACTTTCTACGATGAGCACGCCACTTAACATCTTTTCGGTCCTTCTAACCTCCGGCGGTTGAGGTGATAAACAATCTTCGTCGCTATAGGGATGAAAAAATGGAGATGCTGGTTAACTCTTGCATAAGGGGTTTGGACAGTACAGAGATGAAATAATGAAGATGCTAGTTAACTCTTGCATAAGGAATTTGGACAGTATAGTGATGGAAGAATGAAGATACTGGTTAACTCTTGCATTAGGAATTTGGACAGTATAGGGATGAAAGAATGAAGATGCTAGTTAACTCCTGCAAAAGGGATTTGAACAGTATAGGGATGACGGAATGAATATGGCACGTAACTCTTACGTAAGGGGTTTGGACAGTATAGGGATGCAAGAATGAAGATGCAAGTTAACTCTTGCATAAGGGATTTGGACAGTATAGGGATGAAAGAATGAAGATGCTCGTTAACTCTTGTAAAAGGGATTCGGACAGTATAGGGATGAAAGAATGAAATTAAATGAAGATGCTAGTTAACTCCCGCATAAGGGATTCGGGCACTATAGGGATGAAAGAATGAAGATGTAAGTTAACTCTTGAATGAGGGATTTGGACTGTATAGGGATGAAAGATTGAAGATGTTGGTTAACTCTTGCATAAGGGACTTGGACAGTATAGGTATGAAAGAATGGAGATGCTATTTAACTCTTGCATAAGTGATTTTGACAGTATAGGGATGAAAAAATGAAGATGCTGGTTAACTCTTGCATAAAGGACTTGGACAGTATAGAGACTAAAGATTCAATATGTTGGTTAACTCTTGCATAGGAAATTTGGATATTATAGGAATGAAAGATTGAAGATCCTACTTAACTCTTGCGTAAGGGCTTTTGACAGTATAGGGATGAAAGAATGAAGATGCTGGTTAACTTTTGCATAAGGGATTTGGACAGTAGAGGGATGAAAGATTGAAGATGTTGGTTAACTTTTGCGCAAGGGATTTGGAGAGTACAGGGATGGAAGAATGCAGATACTGGTTAACTCTTGCATAAGACCCTCTCAACAAGAAGTACACAACTCCAGACTGGAGGCTGCAGAACGCGTGACCTCAGACCTTGCTAGCATTTCCGATTGGGGCAGAAGGAACCTTGTGTCCTTCAATGCCTCAAAAACTCAATTTCTCCACCTATCAACTCGACACAATCTTCCAAACACCTATCCCCTATTCTTCGACAACACTCAGCTGTCACCTTCTTCAACACTAAACATCCTCGGTCTATCCTTAACTCAAAATCTCAACTGGAAACTTCATATCTCCTCTCTCGCTAAATCAGCTTCCTCGAGGTTGGGCTTTTTGTATCGTCTCCGCCAGTTCTTCTCCCCCGCGCAGTTGCTATCCATATACAGGGGCCTTGTCCGCCCTTGTATGGAGTATGCATCTCACGTGTGGGGGGGCTCCACCCACACAGCTCTTCTGGACAGAGTGGAGGCTAAGGCTCTTCGTCTCATCAGCTCTCCTCCTCCTACTGATAGTCTTCTACCTCTTAAATTCCGCCGTGATGTTACCTCTCTTTCTATCTTCTATCGATATTTCCACGCTGACTGCTCTTCTGAACTTGCTAACTGCATGCCTCCCCCACTCCCGCGGCCCCGCTGCACACGACTTTTTACTCATGCCCATCCCTATACTGTCCAAACCCCTAATGCAAGAGTTAACCAGCATCTTCACTCTTTCATCCCTCACGCTGGTAAACTCTGGAACAATCTTCCTTCATCTGTATTTCCTCCTGCCTACGGCTTGAACTCTTTCAAGAGGAGGGTATCAGGACGCCTCTCCTCCCGAGTTTGACCTTGCTTTTGGCCGAATCTTCTGATTATTTTATTGGAGCAGCGATTAGCGGGCTTTTTACTGTTTTTTTTTTTTTTGTGCTCTTGAGCTGCCTCCTTTGTTGTAAAAAAAATAAAATAATAATAATAAAAAAAGGGATTTGGACGGCATAGGGATGCAAGAATGAAAATGCTAGTTAACTCCTGCATAAGAGATTTGGACAGTACAGGGATGAAAGAATGAAGATGCTGGTTAACTCTTGCATTAGGGATTTGGACATTATAGGGATGAAAGAATGAAGATGCTAGTTAACTCTTGCATAAGGGATTTGGACAGTACAGGGATGAAAGAATGAAGATGTTGGTTAACTCTTGCATAAGGGATTTGGACAGTACAGGGATTAAATAATAAAGAAAATGGTTAACTCTTGCATAAGGGATTTGGACAGTATAGTGATGAGAGAATGAAGATGCTAGTTAACTCTTGCATAAGGGATTTGGACAGTAAAGGGATGAAAAAATGAAGATGCTGGTTAATAATTATTCTTGCATAAGGGATTTGGACAGTAGAGGGATGAAAGATTGAAGATGTTGGTTAACTCTTGCATAAGGGATTTGGACAGTACAGGGGTGAAAGAATGAAGATACTGGTTAACTCTTGCATAAGGGATTTGGACAGTAAAAAGATGAAAGATTGAAGACGTTGGATAACTCTTACATAAGGGATTTGGACAGTATAGGGATCAGAGAATGAAGATGCTAGTTAACTCTTGCATAAGGGATTTGGACAGTATAGGGATGAAAGAATGAAGATGGTAGTTAACTCTTGCATAAGGGATTTGGACAGTATAGGGATGAAAGATTGAAGATGTTGGTTAACACTTGCATAAGGGATTTGGACAGTATAGGGATGAAAGATTGAAGATGCTAGTTAACCCTTGCATAAGGAATTTGGACAGTAAAGGGATGGAAGAATGAAGATGCTGGTTAACTCTTGCATAAGGAATTTGGACAGTAGAAGTATGAAAGATTGAAGAGGTTGGTTAACTCTTGCATAAGGGATTTGGACAGTACAGGGATGAAAAAATGAAGATGCTGGCTCAGTGCGTGGAGGTATCTCTGATCACTGAGAGGGGGGGGGGGGGCACTAGGATGTGCTTAAAAATAAGAAAATCGTGCAAGTGTAGCTTGGAGGGTGCTTCTATTAAATCCACATGGAGAAAGGTTCTTTAAACAATAATATGAAACAAATTCAAGCAAGAATGGGTAGATTGGTATACACATAGACCGATAGATAGATAGGTAGATAAATATAGATAGATTTACGTAACGTTGCTTAGGACAGGGAAAGGACTTGGCAACTTGGATGTAACTTAACACTGGCACTGTCCACCCCTACCTCCTACCCACCCACACCCATCCACCCCGGAACCTCCTCCCCACCCCATCCCAATCCCTCCCCCAACGTCTTCCCCACCCCCAACCTCCACCCCAATATCCGAGACACAGTACACCCGTAGCAACATGGCCGCCGTCGCAACCTCAGTAGCGTCACTTGAGCATCTCGCCGCGTACTCTAGACAACACAAATCTGTGAGTTGGTGTAAACAAAGTGGCGGTGTGTGTGTAATGCGGGGAAAACTGAGAAAATCGATAACCTGTAATAACTGATGTGTTACTTGTGAATCAGGTAGTTACGAACCGCAAGACAGACAGACGAACCAGATGTTGAGCTGGTGGCGTGACTACGCCTCGGCCAAAGGTGCCGAATGATCATTACTTAGTTTTTTTTCACGGAGGATTGACGAACATAATTTTTCACCTGTCTTGATTGAGAGAACCAGTTGTTTCGGAACTCCTTCTGAACTGGTAGAACAGGCCAATTGTATGTAAACTAAACCACCGATAAATGCGTTCACTAGCCTCTGGCTAGCCGCGGGCAGTGTGAAGAGGTGATAAGCCGACTGTGTGAGGGTGTCTTCCTCACACATCGTCTCAACTTCACACCCACAGGTACGTGTGTAACGGTGTACCGGGGGGCGTTTAAAGGGCGTTGATTAAGACTTCAGCTTCCTTAAGGCGAATATATTCTTAGCCTATATGTACAAGGAGCGTCGGAGCGAGAGCGACTGCCGTTGTGTGTCAGTCGGACTCCCGTGAAGGAGTGACGAGTTACAGATAGGAAAATAATGAAGTTACAATTGGTCACGTATGTCAAGGTGACCTTCAAGCTTGGTGAAATGCTTTGTATACAAACTGAGACGATAAACACTGACGGACGACACTCCTATAAGGTGGCGTGATCTGTCTGTCGTGGTTTTTTTTCCGTTGACAATTGTATGCCTAATTCGTGGTGATATTATAAATAATAATAATAATAATAATAATAATAATAATAATAATAATAATAATAATAATATTAATACATTGATATCCTACTACTATACTACTATAACACGTTGAACCCAGCTCCTAGGGACCAAGCTTGTGAGTGTGTTATCTTGATACAATGTTAAGATTACTTAAAATAGTTGAATTAACACACACCGTCTCCACCTCACACCCACAGGTTCCCTAGCATACTGTCTGAGCTGGTACCTCACTTGTTGTGTCACTATGTAATACGTGAACATCCCCTTTTGTGTGGGCTTATGATCATCCCCTTTGGTATCTTAACACCGCACGAATACCTTGCCCCATGATCATCTTTGTGAACACATATCGATCGGTGGTTGAAGGGATATATTTTATTGTATAATTATGCACCATAGAAACTTGACAAGGGTAGTTTGTTAGCTATGGCCAGGATTCTATATGTACATATATTTTATGAAATTAACTGTGATTGGGTAGGCCCTTCTGGTGATTGGAATGATGAGTTGTAATCTGTATTGTAGAGTAACTCGGTAAAAGCTCGCTACCATTACCAACAAAATGATGAAGTGTAAATAATATTGTTACTTAACTTCAGTAAACTCGCTACCATTATAAGCCAACACAATATGAATAAACCTCATAATTTAACATTGTGTTGCGTCACCCTAACAACCACAACAACCAGGAAGCACGCTTCTATTAAGATATTAAAAACGAAGCTGAAGGCAACACATTGTTTGTGTGTGTGTGTGTGTGTGTGTGTGTACAGCCTCTTCCCTCTGACCTTCTCCTGCCCTCCTGACCCTCACACCTTCCTCAGTGCCGATGATGACCTGTTGCTGACGACCTGCCAACACGGGGCAGTGCAGGCCGAGAGGAGGATGCATTGTGAAGGTGTTGTGTCCTGAGGCCGCAGCGGGAACCAGAAGGAAAGTGTGGCCGTCAGGGTGAAGGAAGGAATAATGGCCTGGGTTGTGTGTGTGTGTCTGGCCGTCAGGGTGGAGGAAGGAGTAATGGCCTGGGGTCGGTGTGTCTGGCTGTCAGGGTGAAGGAAGGAGTAATGGCCTGGGATGGGTGTGTCTGGCTGTCAGGGTGAAGGAAGGAGTAATGACCTGGGATGGGTGTGTCTGGCTGTCAGGGTGAAGGAAGGAGTAATGGCCTGGGATGGGTGTGTCTGGCTGTCAGGGTGAAGGAAGGAGTAATGGCCTGGGATGGGTGTGTCTGGCTGTCAGGGTGAAGGAAGGAGTAATGGCCTGGGGTGGGTGTGTCTGGCTGTCAGGGTGAAGGAAGGAGTAATGGCCTGGGGTGGGTGGGTGTGTCTGGCTTTCAGGGTGAAGGAAGGAGTAATGGCCTGGGGTGGGTGTGTCTGGCTGTCAGGGTGAAGGAAGGAGTAATGGCCTGGGGTGGGTGTGTCTGGCTATCAGGGTGAAGGAAGGAGTAATGGCCTGGGGTGGGTGTGTCTGGCTTTCAGGGTGAAGGAAGGAGTAATGGCCTGGGGTGGGTGTGTCTGGCTATCAGGGTGAAGGAAGGAGTAATGGCCTGGGGTGGGTGTGTCTGGCTGTCAGGGTGAAGGAAGGAGTAATGGCCTGGGGTGGGTGGGTGTGTCTGGCTATCAGGGTGAAGGAAGGAGTAATGGCCTGGGGTGGGTGTGTCTGGCTATCAGGGTGAAGGAAGGAGTAATGGCCTGGGGTGGGTGTGTCTGGCTGTCAGGGTGAAGGAAGGAGTAATGGCCTGGGGTGGGTGTGTCTGGCTATCAGGGTGAAGGAAGGAGTAATGGCCTGGGGTGGGTGTGTCTGGCTATCAGGGTGAAGGAAGGAGTAATGGCCTGGGGTGGGTGTGTCTGGCTGTCAGGGTGAAGGAAGGAGTAATGGCCTGGGGTGGGTGGGTGTGTCTGGCTATCAGGGTGAAGGAAGGAGTAATGGCCTGGGGTGGGTGTGTCTGGCTGTCAGGGTGAAGGAAGGAGTAATGGCCTGGGGTGGGTGTGTCTGGCTGTCAGGGTGAAGGAAGGAGTAATGGCCTGGTGTGGGTGTGTCTGGCTGTCAGGGTGGAGGAAGGAGCAATGGCCTGGGGTGGGTGGGTGTCTGGCTGTCAGGGTGAAGGAAGGAGTAATGGCCTGGGGTGGGTGTGTGTGTCTGGCCGTCAAGGTGGAGGAAGGAGTAATGGCCTCCCTTGAGCGAGCACTTGGTACCCTGAGGGATTTTTTAGTATAGGCGAGGGGGGGAGGAGCAATGGGAGCAATGGGAGGAGTAATGGGAGGGGACATCTAGCTCATAATATAACCAGGCAGCTTAGAAGTAATTTTAGAGGAGTAACAGAGGACGGGCTAAGAATCTTCTATACTAACAGCAGGAGCCTCAGAAACAGGATAGACTTACTAAGGGGTGAAGCTTGTTCAGAAAATTTTGACATAATAGCGATCACTGAGACATGGATAGACACTGCTAATAGAAATTTTAGATCAGAATTTGAAATAACGGGTTATCAGATGTTTCACAAAGACAGAAGGGGCAGAAAGGGAGGTGGAGTTGCGCTATATGTTAAAGACTCACTTAAATGTTTAGTTAACAACTCAGTCAAAACTAACATGGATTCAGAATCAGTTTGGGTGGACGTTTACAAAGGGAAAGAAAAACTAACTCTAGGAGTTATATACAGGCCACCCAACCTTAACAGGCAGGACACGAGTATATTACCACAGGAGATTGGCAGGGCGAGTATGAGTAGAAATGTCTGCGTAATGGGGGACTTTAATTATAGGAGTATAGACTGGGAAGATCTAGTGGGTGACCTGGAAGCCGAGGACTTTCTTGAAGTTATACAAGATAATTTCCTTAAGCAGGTAGTTACTGAGCCTACCAGAGGAGATAACATATTAGACTTAGTCCTAACCAATAATGGGAACTTGCTACGTGAGTTGGAGGTGGGCGGAGAGTTAGGAAATAGTGATCACAGAACGGTTCGTTTTAGCTTAGACTGGGCGGTAACCCGCGAACCAAACCCAGTGTTAGTGCCAGATTTTAGAAGAGCAAACTACGAGGGGCTTCGAAGACATCTTGAAGGGGTAAACTGGGATAATTTAGGGAATCATGAGGGCCAGAACTGCGGATTGGAGAGCCAGGAGAACCAGGTAGAAATGTCTTACAATAATTTAGTTAGAGTAATAGTAGAGGGGCAAGAACAGCATATACCACAGCGAACACTTAGAAAAGAAAACAATGATCCTAAGTGGATGACTCGTGGACTAAAACACGAGATTGGGTTAAAGAAGGGAATTCATCAGAAAATAAAGAATGGTGAAACACATCTCAGGGGCCGGTACGTCGAACTATCTAGATTAGTTAAGGAAAACACCATAATAGCGAAAAGGAACTATGAGATCAAAGTAACAAATGAGGCGAAAAGTAATCCTAAGGGCTTCTTTCAGATGTATAGAACAAAAACACGGGAGAAAATTGGACCGCTGAAAACAAACACAGGGGAGCTAGCAGAAAATTACGAAAATATGAGCACACTGTTGAACGACTACTTCCTTTCAGTATTCACACAAGAGGATCGAACGACTATTCCGGAAAGGGTTCGGGTGTGCGAGGGCGGGGATGGCGATAAATTGAGGGATATAATCATTACCAGGAAAGTAGTTCAGGATGAGATAAATAAGCTTAAGAAGAACAAGTCGCCAGGTCCTGACGGGATATTTCCGAGGGGATTAAAGGAGTTAGGTGATATAATCAGTGACCCACTAACCGACATCTTTAAGATGTCGGTAAATACTGGCTATGTGCCGAGCCTATGGAAAGTAGCTAATGTGACGCCGATTTTTAAAAAGGGGGACAGGTCAGTTGCTTCAAACTATCGCCCAGTTAGCTTAACATCGGTTATAGGGAAGATGCTGGAGTCCATAATAGCCAGGAACATTCGGGAGCATTTAGAGAAACATAGCTTAATTCACGACTCGCAGCATGGGTTCACACAAGGTAGGTCATGCCTCACCAATCTCTTGTCCTTCTACAATAAAGTATTTGAGGCGGTTGACAGAGATGAAAATTATGATGTAATCTATCTTGATTTTAGTAAAGCGTTTGACAAAGTTCCTCACCAACGACTGTTGCTTAAATTACAGGCTCACGGAGTAGAGGGTAAAGTTTTGAACTGGGTCAAGGCGTGGCTTAGCAATAGGAAGCAAAGAGTGCAAATCAATGGTAAAAGATCTGACTGGGGATGTGTTACGAGTGGGGTCCCACAAGGTTCGGTATTAGGTCCACTTTTGTTTATTATTTATATCAATGACTTAGTAGTGATGTTAGTAAATTTGCAGATGATACCAAGATCGGTAGAGTAATTGAGTCGGATCAGGACGCTAGTATTCTCCAAGGTGAACTCAACAGATTATATGACTGGGCGGATAAATGGCAGATGGAGTTCAATGTAGGGAAGTGCAGTATTCTGAGTGTAGGTAGGAACAACCCCTCACATAACTATTGCTTAAATGACACTCTCATAAGTAGGTCTGGGTGCGAGAGGGATTTAGGGGTCTTAGTGAGCTCTGATCTCCGTCCAAGGGCACAATGCATTCAAGCTAGAAATCGAGCTGATAGGGTACTGGGATTTATTTCAAGGAGCGTAAGCAACAGAAGCCCCGAAGTCTTCCTCAAACTATATTTAGCATTAGTTAGACCTCATCTTGACTATGCGGTTCAGTTCTGGTCACCCTACTATAGAATGGATATCAAAATGTTAGAATCGGTGCAGAGGAGGATGACTAAGATAATTCAGGGGTTGAGAAACTTGCCATACGAGGAAAGACTCAAACAGTTAGACTTGCATTCTCTAGAAAGGCGAAGGGTGCGTGGAGACATGATCGAGGTTTATAAATGGATGAAGGGCCTTAATAAGGGAGACATTCATAAGGTTTTGTTGGTAAGAGAACCGGGTAGGACACGAAGTAACGGGTTTAAACTGGATAAATTCAGATTCAACAGGGACATAGGCAAAAATTGGTTTACTAACAGGGTGGTGGATGAGTGGAATAGGCTTAGCAGTCATGTGGTGAGTGCCAATACAATTGTCACATTCAAAAATAGACTAGATAAATTCATGGACAGCGATATTAGGTGGGGTTAGATACACGGGAGCCTAGGGTCAAAGGAGCTGCCTCGTACAGGCCTACCGGCCTCTTGCAGACTCCTGCGTTCTTATGTTCTTATGTGTGTCTGGCCGTCAGGGTGGAGGAAGGAGTAATGGCCTGGGGTGGGTGGGTGTGTCTGGCTGTCAGGGTGAAGGAAGGAGTAATGGCCTGGGGTGGGTGGGTGTGTCTGGCTGTCAGGGTGAAGGAAGGAGTAATGGCCTGGGGTGAGTGTGTGTGTCTGGCCGTCATGGTGAAGGAAGGAGTAATGGCCTGGGGTGGGTGGGTGTGTCTGGCCGTCAGGGTGAAGGAAGGAGTAATGACCTGGGGTGGGTGAGTGTGTCTGGCCGTCAGGGTGGAGGAAGGAGTTATGGCCTGGGGTGGGTGGGTGTGTCTGGCCGTCAGGGTGAAGGAAGGAGTAATGGCCTGGGGTGGGTGGGTGGGTCTGGCCGTCAGGGTGGAGGAAGGAGTTATGGCCTGGGGTGGGTGAGTGTGTCTGGCCGTCAGGGTGAAGGAAGGAGTTATGGCCTGGGGTGGGTGGGTGTGTCTGACCGTCAGGGTGGAGGAAGGAGTTATGGCCTGGGGTGGGTGGGTGTGTCTGGCCGTCAGGGTGGAGGAAGGAGTTATGGCCTGGGGTGGGTGGGTGTGTCTGGCCGTCAGGATGGAGGAAGGAGTAATGGCCTGGGGTAACTAAATTCAACGTTATTGTGTTGGAAGTGGCCTCAAGTACACACAGAGGACGTGTGGTCACGCATCTTGTCCACCTTCATGCAGCTCAACCACCTTGTCTAAGTGTGTTGGCCAAGAATATCAAAGAACGAACCCAGAGCCTCCTCCTCTCCTGCCTCCCTCACTCTCTTACCTTTGTTTTATTATTATTCTGTCTTGTCATTCTCTCTGGTTTCCTTCTTGCCTATTTATTTTTTCATCCTTCCTCTGTTCCTTTTTATTATTATCACAGAACCTCCACACCTCACCTCTCCCTGCACTCACAGCACACCTTGGCCTGCACCTCGTCCCTCCCTGCAGGTGCATGGTGCCCAACGGGACGCTTCACCTCACCTGGGTCAACGCCCGGAGCAGACTGATGAAGGCATCCACCAGTGCCTCCCTGGGTGTGGGCACCCTCATATCCACCCGCGCCATGCTCAGCATTGTTTGTGAGTGCCACGGCTGTCTTCCCTCACAGTGCCTTTTGACGGGCAGTAGTCAGGCAGTCTTGTGTAGGATTTGGTAAGACTGTCTTTGGCTCAGTGACTGTTTCTGAGGATGCACATGTTGGTTCATATTCTGTATAGCAAGGAGAGAAAACCACTTCCTTCCATCTTGTCCTGATTCCTGGGAAGGTGACATGAACACACTAACAAAATATTACCTGGTGTGTGTGTGTGTGTGTGTGTGTGTGTGTGTGTGTGTGTGTGTGTGTGTGTGTGTGTGTGTGAATGTGTGTGTGTATTTATCTAGTTGTGACATATGGGAAAAGAGCTACGCTCGCGCTGTCCCGTCTCCATATCCTCTCTTATCCAACTTTTCCTTAAAATCATGAATGTTTCTTGCACAAACCACCACCTCCTCCAGTCCATTCCACAGCTCAATGCTTCTGTTTGGGAAGCTAAACTTTTTCACATCTCGCCTACACGTAGTCGCCCTCAACTTCTTTCCATGTCCTCTTGTTTCTCTCTCGCTCCACACACACAGGTCCTCTCTGTCCAGATTATCCACCTCGCTCGCCACCCTGTACATCGCTATCAGGTCTCCTCTTTCTCTTCTTCTCTCCAGGGTTGTGAACCCCATGCTATTGAGTCTCTCCTCGTAAGTCCGATCCCTAAGTTCCGGTACCATCTTAGTTGCCATTCTCTGTACTCTTTCCAGCTTTCTTATATTCTTCTTTTCGTGAGGAGACCAGACCACTGCTGCATACTCCAACCTTGGCCTTATTATTGTAACTATTATTTTCTTCATCATCTCGTCCAAATACACAAATGCCGTCCTTATGTTCCTCAGCAAATTCATAGTTTGTCCCGTTATCCTGTTGATGTGTTTGTCCGGTGACATGTTCTCTGAGACAGTCAAATCTTTTTCTTCCAATTCTCTGCATATTATCTCACTTCCCATCTTATAATCATATTCACATCTTCTACCACTCCTACCAAACTCTATTTTTTTTACATTTCCCAAGGTTGAATTCCATCTGCCATGTACCACTCCACTCCCATATTTTGTCCAGGTCCCTCTGCAATGCCTTACAGTCTTTCACATCATTGACTCGTCTCAATAGCTTTGCATCATCTGCAAACAAACTCACATAGCTGGTCACTCCCTCCACCATATTATTTATATAAACAGCAAACATTATTGGCGCCAGCACCGAACCTTGTGGGACCCCACTCCTCACCGGGCACAATTTGGAAGCCTTGTCCCTGATTATTGTCCTCATTTCCCTGTTAGTTAGGAGAGTGTTTGTGTGTGTGTGTGTGTGTGTGTGTGTGTGTGTGTGTGTGTGTGTGTGTGTGTGTGTGTGTGTAATTCACCATGATCTCATCACACAATAGACTCAGGATTGTCCGTCACTACGCTCTCCGAGAGGGCATGAAGCTCATAAGTGACAGATCTCTGCATACAGTTTAGACCCCCCCCCCGGGGGAGGAAGGGCACAGCCCCCGTTGATACCTGATACCCATTCAATGGTAGGTGTAGAGGAGACTCAGGTTAGGGGAGGCTGCCAATGGTCCCCACTCTGGCCAGGACTCGGCCCTGGAGAGAGCCCTGGAGTTGGTCAGCCAGTCTGTGGGCAGTGCTGAGCCTTACTCCCTCAGCCTCGTGGCTCAAGAGGCAGGAAATGGAGAATTCTGGACTAGTTTCATATACATTAAAAATTGGTTATGCTTCTAAGTATCTCTGTAGTATCTTGTACAAGGAAGGTGTCCTCAGTTTTCAAGGCATTACAATAAAACAAAACATCAGCTGTTTGCCTTAGTAACAAAAAGGAAGAATGTTTTTGCTGCATGTGATGATCTTGTAAATATTCCCACAAGCAATGTATGTCATGACAAATAACATTGACCAATGCCCTGCCCGGCTGACAAGACTCATGCTTGGTTTATTTCCTCACAGGCGGCGGGGAAGAGGATGGTAAAGACACCTTGTGCATGTTAATACT
>NW_026110807.1:0-70240 GCF_024679095.1 Eriocheir sinensis
TTTTCTGGAGGAGCATGGGATTTTGTTCCTTAAGTTGCCTTGCTGTAAGGTGGGGCTTTTCTTCCAGTTGACGCCTTATGTGAGCCAAAGTCCTGCCACTGATCTTTGGACGCCACTCACCACCATGTGAGTGGCGGGGAATCTCACGCTCTCCCGAGGACTTAAACTTAACAACGAGGCGGCGCACTGTCACTGGCTTCACACCGATTTGCCGACTTATTTCCTTGGTACTGAGGCCTAATTTGTAACACTCAATCACTCTCACAATATTATCCTGACTTGTGTAAGGTTTCAACATCACGGGAAATTTTGCGAGACTGTTTAGTAATCCTTGCACAAGGTCGTGGAGGCGGAACGGGTGGTGGCACGTGCGGGAAGGGACACTGCTACTCAAGCCAGACGTAATTAAAACTGATTGTTATTGTCATTTAAATAGACGGCCGAGAACTTGAGAAGGTTACCGCGTAGTCATTTTTTCCCGGACGGTCTCCCACGCTGGTTAGGGTACAGAAAAAATAGTCACGCAAGATTGTCCCGCGCTGCCCACCACGATCACGTTGAGAGGCGCTGACTGTACCTGCCTGGTTAAGCTATATAATGGCTTAGCAAGAGATGAGTATAACAGTCTCTGTCCTCTGATTGAAAAGGAGACAGTGTTGAAAGATCATGCACCTTGGTTTAATACGGAAATACTGTGGGCAAAAAGAGAGAAGAAAAAAGAAAGACTGTGGCGTAGGCAAAAAACAGATGAGGCAAGAAGGGCATACCAGGAGGCAGGAGACAAAGAAAATCGGCTTGTGATAAAACGGAAAATAGAACACCATCGGAATAAGGTTGTGGAAGCAGAGCCTAACACCAATAAATTATATAAGGTGCTTGACAGTTTGACTGGAAACAGAAAGGTTAACAAGCTTCTGGATGGTTTCTCGGATGAGGTGCTGGCAAATAAGTTTTTAGACTTTTTTGACAAGAAAATTGAGAGGGTTATCATGAACTTAGGAGGCGATGGTTACCATGGATCCGCTGTGGAAACTCCAGTCCCTGAAATAATGTTAACAAGCTTTCAACAAGTGGATGTGACTTCGGTGAAAACTATCGTACACAAAGTGAAACTGACATACTGTCATAACGATCCCTTGCCGATAAGTGACATCATTAAAGCCCCGTTCACACTGTGCCGACTCTGGGCCAAGACAACTCAGCGACTACTGCATTTGACAAGTCGGCTCCCACGCTCCAAGAATTTTTTGGCGTCTTAATGTCGGCTACCACGACTGCCGACTGTCTGGGACATTCGGCCAACTAGTTGGCAAAGTGTCTGCGGCATGCTGCCAACTAGTCTCAAGACGAGTCTCAACGATCAATTTTTTAAATGGCGCCATGTCTATGACAACCATGAACCTGCCGACCAATTGGGTGCCAGTCGCAGACAGTCTTGACAACAGGCTTCCAGATTGTCTGTCAACTGGTTGGCCGACTAGCTGGCCGACAGTTGCCAAGGAGTTGGCCGACGGTCTTCGCGACTGTCTTGGCGGCAGCCTTGCCGTTCCTTAAAATATGGAATCGCTCTGTATTCGAGAATAAAATGTATCGTTCCGTTTTGAACCAACACGGAACAGCATTTGTTCCATACGGTATTTTGTTATTTGAATGGTCAAGCTGATAAAAATCAGGATCTTAAAATTGTAGTGAGTGCATTTTTTGGTTATTCACAAAACCAGCCTGTAAAA
Organism: Eriocheir sinensis; assembly: GCF_024679095.1. Classification (NCBI taxonomy): domain Eukaryota; kingdom Metazoa; phylum Arthropoda; class Malacostraca; order Decapoda; family Varunidae; genus Eriocheir; species Eriocheir sinensis. The sequence goes on from NW_026110807.1 coordinate 1,731, forward strand.
TTTGTCAAAGGTTCGTCCTAAAATACGTGTAAAATACGCGACGTAACTTCCCTCCCCCCTCCCGCTTGCCTCCACCAGCAGCGTGCTGCGGCTGTCACTCATTGCATGCTCGAGACATTTTAGGGTTGCCACCCGTTCCTTTATATATGGATCCATTCCGTATTGGAGAGTGATATGTTGCATTCCACATTTTTCTGCCCTCAGCGTGGCAACCCTAGTTGTGTCATTCAACACAAGAGAGATCGAGGCAAAATGAGTGCGTGCATGCGTACTGTGCGGCTCCCAAGTTTGTGCCAGCGAAACGTAACCATGCCCAGTTGTTATTGTGCTTGTGATTGCAAAATAAATATATAAATTTCTTGATGGCGGCAGTGTTAGCCAATATTTCTGAGCCGACAGTCGTCACGAACGACCTTCATTAGGCGAAGACTGTCGTCACGACAGTCCCTCATCATTCTTAAGTAGTCGGCACTGACGACTGTGCCGACAGGAAACGGTAGAAATGTGAAAAATGGCCCCGACAGTCGTCACGACTGTCTCAAGACAAGCCAAGACTGTTGACGACAGTCGTCACGACTGCCCCAGACCTCCCTCAGACCTCAACCGGAAGTGACGGTTGGTCCAGACTCTTGCCGACTCCTGTCATGAAAGTTTAGCATGGAATACTTTTTTGCGCTGCCCCTCACGACTCCAGATTCCTGACACGATGTCGGCACAGCAGTCTCATGACCCAACTCTTTCACATCAACACCCAAGACCTCGTGTACCCTAGAGTTGTGGGTTGTCTTGGCCCAGAGTCGGCACAGTGTGAACGGGGCTTAAGAGTGAAAACTTTAGTGATTTCTTAAATATTATGACTGATGGTTAACACTAGTATTGAAAACAAGAATTTTCCTGAGTGAGAAAGCGGCGATCGTGAAACCTATCGTCAAAGGTAAACTGGACCCACAGTGTTTAAGTTCCTTTAGACCAGTATCCAACTTGACATTTAAACATAAGAACATGAGAACGTAGGAGTCTGCAAGAGGCCGGTAGGCCTGTACGAGGCAGCTCCTTTGAACCTAAGCTCCTGTGTATCTAACCCCACCTAATATCGCTGTCCATGAATTTATTTAATCTATTTTTGAATGTGACAATTGTACTGGCACTCACCACATGACTATTCCACCCATCCACCACCCTGTTAGTAAACCAATTTTTGCCTATGTCCCTGTTGAATCTGAATTTATCCAGTTTAAACCCATTACTTCGTGTCCTACCTGGTTCTCTTACCAACAAAACCCTATGAATATCCCCCTTATTAAGGCCCTTCATCCATTTATAAACCTCGATCATGTCTCCACGCACCCTTCGCCTTTCTAGAGAATGCAAGTTTAACTGTTTGAGTCTTTCCTCGTATGGCAAGTTTCTCAACCCCTGAATCATCTTAGTCCTCTGCACCGATTCTAACATTTTGATATCCATTCTATAATAAGGTGACCAGAATTGAACCACATAGTCAAGATGAGGTCTAACTAATGCTAAATATAGTTTGAGGAAGACTTCGGCACTTCTGTTGCTTACGCTCCTTGAAATAAATCCCAGTACCCTATTCGGTCGATTTCTAGCTTGAATGCATTGTGCCCTTGGACGGAGATCAGAGCTCACTAAGACCCCTAAATCTCTCCAGCACCCAGACCTGCTTATGAGTGTCATTTAACCCTCACAGCGTCGGCGTCGTACATGTACTACACAGGCTGAGTCACCTTCCCAGCGTCGGCGTCGTACATATACGACGCGACAATTTACGACACACACCGTGACTCAGATGTCATTTTTGACACTTTTCATGACTTAAACCTATGTTTTTTCAGCATTTCTGACATAATGGGAGAAAAAAAAATTTTGAAAAGTGCCGACGCTGGGGGGGGTCACGGGTGGGAAATGTTCCGACGCCATGGGGGTTAAGCAATAGTTATGAGAGGGGTTGTTCCTACCTACACTCAGAATACTGCACTTCCCTACATTGAACTCCATCTGCCATTTATCCGCCCAGTCATACAATCTGTTTAGTTCATCCTGGAGAATACTAGCATCCTGATCTGACACAATTACTCTACCGATCTTGGTATCATCTGCAAACTTACTGACATCACTACTAATTCCTGTATCTAAGTCATTGATATAAATAATAAACAAAAGTGGACCTAATACCGAACCTTGTGGGACCCCACTCGTAACACATCCCCAGTCGGATTTTTACCATTGATTTGCACTCTTTGCTTCACTACATCACTACATTCCATTAATACCCTCGGAAATATCCTGTCAGGACCTGGTGACTTATTCTTCTTTAGCTTATCTATCTCATCCTGAAATACTTGCCTGGTAATGAGTATATCCTTCAATTTATCGCCATCCCCGCTCGTGTACACCTGAACCCTTTCCGGAATAGTCATTCGATCCTCTTGTGTGAATACTGAAAGGAAGTAGTCATTCAACAATGTGGTCATATTTTCGTAATTTTCCACATTTCTATTTAAGATACTTGAAAATGTGATTTTAAATCAGCTAATAGAGCATCTGCTAGTGGTGCAAGCTTTACCGGATAATCAATCTGCCTACAAGGGGCTTTACTCAACTGAAACTACTCTCTGTTCGGTGGTAAACAATTTGCTTGTACTCATGGATGAAGGGAAGTGTGGTGTTCTGATTTTGTTAAACTTGAGTGCTGCGTTTGACACGGTGGAGCACAGTCTATAGCTTCAGGATTGTAAGAATATTGGAATTAAGGGTGGCGAGCTGGATTATCTGAGGAGTTACCTTGAGAACAGAACTTACTGTGTGCAAATAGGTAAATCGTTCTCTGCTCATAAACTTTTGCAAAGAGGAGTCCCCCAGGGAAGTGTACTGGGTCCAATTTTATTCTGTGTTTATACTATCAGTCTTTCACATTTCCTAAGAAGGCATGAAGTTGATTTTAAACTGTATGCTGATGATACACACTTCTATTTGTCGCTGGGTGATGTGGAAAACACTGAAGATAAGCTGAGCAGAATTATGGATGATGTTGGGAAATGGATGAATTCTAAGCAACTGAAGCTGAATGAGGATAAAACTGAATGCTTGATTGTGGGGAGGAACAAGGATCTCAGGAGGCTAGATATTTCCACTCTTCGGATAAAAGATGACACTATGAGTGTAAAAAAGTTAGTCAAAGATTTAGGTGTGATACTTGACTGCACTCTATCATTCAAAGAACAGATCAATCAGGTGGTGAGAACAGCAGGCTACCATCTAAGAAATATTGCATTTGTCAAGAAATATCTGGATGATAAGACTATGAAGATGCTTATATATAATTATGTAACTAGTAAGCAGGATTATTGTAACCCACTTTATTATGGCCTTCCTAAATATCTGCTGAAGAAACTACAACTTGTTATGAACAGAGCTGCAAGGCTAATAAAGGGTCTCCCCCCAATGAGAGAATAACACCTGCACTTATAGACTTGCCTTGGCTACCCATTAAGGCACGAATAGTCTACAAAATATGTGTCTTGACTTATCAAGCAATGCGACTTGGTAAACCTGGATATTTGAGAAATTTACTACAAGAGTTTCATTTGGACACAGTCATGTCAGTGAGACACAGTACAGAATGGTATAGACTCTATGAGCCCAGGGTCAACCCGGAACTGGGTTTCAGAGCATTTGAGAAGAGTGCCCCGCAGCTCTATAATGAGTTCCCCAGGGATGCTAAGAGCAGTGACAGTCTGGCAATCTTCAAGAGAGTGCTGAAGACTCACTTATTCACTAAATCCTACTACTTCACAAACATGAGGATTGAGAACAACTTTAGGTGCTAATATTACTATTATAATGTTAGCGGCCCTGTGGAGTGCTGCTACGGCGGCGGACCGGGGCCTGAAACCTCATCAGCGGTAAACGGTAAACTTGTAACACACACAACCAGAAACACCAAACATATCACACAAACATTGACACACACAAGCACTCATTCTTTCCACGCACCATACATGACTGGAACAGCCTTCCTCAAAAAGTTTGGGTAAAATTCTAGTGTTTGCCCATAATCCCCCCTCGCCCCCAAAACAAGCTTGGGGACCTGTGGGAATGCAGGGTTTCAAGTAGAGGACACGAAATCCGTCACAATCGCATATTTATTTAGTGTGTAGGTTGGGGGGGGGGGGGGGGGGAGAAAATTACCCTAGGTCTGGGGAAATTCCCTGCATTTAGGAATTTTTCTTCCTACCACCACTAAAATAAGGGTTTGCGACGAATTTACTGTTCCCCATATGGAAACCACGCATTCCCACTAGCCCCAAGCTCGCTTTGGGAGAGAAGCATAGTGAACCCACCAAACAATGCTCACCTCACCCGTCTGGCGTGGCGCCGGCGGCCAGCTGCGTCCACATAAACCACCTACACCACACTCAAAGCCCTCTCACTAACACTGATTCGAGTAGCTTGCCTCATCGCAAGGTTTCTGTCCTGCTAGTAGAGTCCATATGGCACCAAACACGGTGTATCTTCATTGTTTATCACTGACACAAGCAAGACCACTGGCTACCAGGGCTCCCACTTTTGGAGGAAATGACACTAGATTGGGAAATTTCATCAATTTTAGTGACAAATCTAGGGAAACTGGCAAATTTGGGGAAATCTAGGGAAATATTGGATCAGTATTACAAAAGTCTAAATTTGTGGAGTCCATGATTTTTTGCCGTAAATTGTATAAAAATTTACTACAGCTAATCATATTAAAATATTTTATGATCTACACACCATATTATTCCTGTAGGCCTACCCTTTGACTGCTTTGGCTTCCCCTCTTAATAGTTGATAATATGATTTGGAGTACAGCAGTCAGACCTTTCTAGTGCCTTTCAAGTTATCATTGCTCAGTGAAATTTCTAACCTAGACTTCTTACCCAGATGAGGAGAACCCCATCTAGAATCAAGTGACGCCTCCAACCAAGACAGCAAGTAGATTGTCCTTTAGATGATCTGATGGTTGGCTAATGTGGCATCACCAAGACCACACAAACCACTGCCATAATACTCTTGAGCAAGTGGCAAGACAATGCAGTCAGGTTGGCAATCCCGAGTGGAGACACAGCACAGCACACACTTTTACAATTCAAAGAGATACTCAACAAACCAAAGTCAATCAAAATCATACAAAATTTGACCAAGAGAAGTGTTGAGATGCCGTTTAAAAGCATTAACAGAATTCACCATGACAACTGATTCAGGTAAATTATTCCAAATGCTAATGACCCGCACTGAGAAGGTACGAGGTCAAACATCAATGTTGTAACAAGGAACAAAAAGCTTGAAGGAGTGGCCTCTTGTGTCTCTGTTGTGATTTCTAACCAAGAGGTGACCAAGATTAGGAGAAAACCCTAGCAGAATGTTGAACAACATAATAAGATCAGCTCTGATCAACCTTCCTTTAATGGAGTAAAGACTCAATATAGCGAGACGTGCACTATATGGCAGATCATGAAAACCGGCAATTTTCTTAGTCCATCTCCTCTAAACATTTTCTAACATCCTAATGTCTCCTGTATAACCAGTGAACCAAACCACAGAGGCAAAGTCCAAGATAGGGCGAATATGAGAGATGAAAACTGCCTTCATGAAATCAAGAGATCTGCAAAGGGTACCCTTTAGAATACTATAACCAATGCCTCCAGCCTTGCCAGTGATTTCTCTCACATGCAAGTGAAACTTTAGGGAGGAATCCACTCTGACCCCAAAATCTTTATAGTTATATACATCTTGTAAGGCTTGGTTTTCTATAAGATACGATAAAGGAACAGGAGCATCAAGGAAATTCCTTCAATAGTTTATTCTGGCACATTTACCAACTGATAAAGATAAACCCCAAAAACTGTTTGTGTTGTAAAGAGTGTAATGTCATCATCATCATTTCATTGACGCCTACTCCTAGGAGATCCCACCAGGGGATGGCCACGGCAGAAGAGCTTCCAACTTCCTCTATCCAGACACTCCCTCCTTGCCTGCTCACAGTTTCTCAAAGATCTTTCCCCCCTCTCCCTAACGTACTCTTGAACCCTATCCCTCCATTTCACTGGAGGTCGTCCTCTAGCATTCCCTCCCTCTATCTCACTCACATACACCCTTCTGGTCATCTTACTCTCCTCCATTTGCTCCATGTGGCCAAGCCACTTTAAAGTCTGTCGCTTCACTTCTTCCACCACTCCACACTTCTTCCCTTCACCCCTGTGACACATTCCATAACGCTCGTACACACTTTCATTACTCATTCCATCCATTCTACTCTAGTGTTAATGTCTCTGCAAAATACTGTGAGAAATTAAATGGTTAGACTTAGAAATTGTAGTAGCTAGGTATAATTTTAGATCATCAGCAAATAAGCAAAACTTACAATTTAGTTCTGAAACAACAAGATTGATGTAGATGAGAAAAAGCAAGGGACCAATTACCGACCCTCGAGGGGAACACCACTGCAAAAATATCATAGTTTACCATATTAAATCCAGAGTTACTCAGATATTATGTGTCATACTGTCATTACAAGTCAATAAAGGGCTAATCTACATGTAGACCCATTCTGTGAATAAGGCCAGTATTTTATTTTTTCTTACCAAAGCATATTTAATCTACATGTTACACCCATTCTGTGATGGATGAAGATGATAGTCAGTGGAAATAAGGCCAGTATTTTATTTTTTCTTACCAAAGCATAAAGCCAAATTATCAAACATCAATTTCATACCTAGGAAATGTGTAATTACAATGTGATTATATATTTCTCACTTCTTTTTCAATTTAGGCGTAATATGTAAGCTGTTGCTATATCATAGAACTGTTTTCCTTTTCCTAGTTTCCAAATAGGCATATTTTTTCCTATATCTACAAAGTATATTGATATATAGTTTTGCTAAAAGATATGTCACTGATATGCTGATTTGTGATGATCTAATGGAGATATAAAATTATATTTTTGAGCAAACATTTATTTCAATGTTCCTTTAGGTACTTTCATTATAAAAATATATACTGTTTTATGCATTTTATGATAAATAGTAGCAGGAATAACAAGTAAAATGAGCTAGCACTCATTAAGGCAGTGTTGTACGATTATGGGGAAATTGTGACCAATTTCGGGAAATTTTGACATTTATCTGGGGAAATCCTGGACTGGCAAAGTGGGACCCCTGGGCGGTTAGCCGGTTACGGTTAATTTGAGTACCGGTAGTACCGGTACCGAAAACTCAAGTACCGTTTGTACCGGTACCGGTACCCGAAGGAGTTTTTTTTTTCTTAATGACTTCTGATGAAATTCCCAAATAAATTTCCGGTAAAGAAAACTCTCTCTCCTTCAACTTAATATCAACTAGAGTAGAAATGCAACGTTTAGGAGCCTTCTGATTATCAAAATCACAGACCACCTAGTCTGGACCATGGGGTCTGTGTGTGTCTGATTTATTCTAATCTTTCTCTCTCTCTCTCTGAATGAAGTGAATATTTATTTTTCGAAAAAATAGCATGTATAGTTATTATGGATGTACTGATCATAGTCTAATAACAATAACAATATATATTAGCGTTTTCTAAAGACTCGTGGGACTCACTAACTTTTAACCCAAGACTTCGTTTTCTTTTTACTTGCCACTGTTAAATCTGTATGACCTGTTAACTTTTAGAGAGAGAGAGAGAGAGAGAGAGAGAGAGAGAGAGAGAGAGAGAGAGAGAGAGAGAGAGAGAGAGAGAGAGAGAGAGAGATCATATTTATCCAATAAAGCATTAACGAAAAAGAGTTTGAACTTTGGCGAGAGTTTTTGGCTATAAAGAATTGTATGATGGATTATATAGGATGATTAAATATTGGAGGTGTAGAGAGAGAGAGAGATAGAGAGAGAGAGATAGAGAGAGAGAGAGAGAGAGAGAGAGAGAGAGAGAGAGAGAGAGAGAGAGAGAGAGAGAGAGATCACCACTTAGTAAGTGGATATCTCGGGGATATGGATAGTGGGTACTGATCAGTCTAACAATAACAATATTTATTAGCAACCTAAAAAAAAATTCTGATCAAGATGAGATATCGGTAAGTAGCGGCAGTGCCGAGTGATCACTGCTTCCCGGAACCTGCGATCGGCGAGGCTTCGCAGTACCAGGTACCGGTACCGGGTGCCGCGAGGAATCGATTCTTCGCGGTACCTGGTACCGCGAAGCCTCATGATCACTTGGGTTCCGGGAAGCTTAATGATCACTCGGCACTGCGCATTGCCGCTAGTACCGGTACCGTTAGGATCTTAGTGACGCTCGGCGCTCGCCCGCCTCCATGTGATATGGGCCCTGTGTGTAGACGCTGAGTCACTGCCCCGCTGACCGTCTCCCTAAGTTCCCACCATTTTGTCCTGCTTTCCGTTTCCATCACAGCTCCCGTTTCCATTATTTTATTATTTTATTTATTTATTGGAGTTACTGGATAATTCTTGATGTCCGATTCTTTTTTTTTTTAGGTTGCTAATAAATATTTTTATTGTTATTAGACTATGATCGAGTAGTCGAGTACCCATATCACCGAGATATCCACTTACTGAGTGGTGATCTCTCTCTGAATGAAGTGAATATTCATTTTTTCGATAAAAAAATAGCATGTATAGTTATTATGGATGTACTCGATCATAGTCTAATAACAATAACAATATTTATTAGCAACCTAAAAAAAAAAATCGGACATGAAGAATTATCAATAAATCCAATAAATAAATCCGAGCAACTGGTACCGGTACCGAGCAATCTGGTACCGGTACCGTACCGTTTAGCTGGTACCGTTAGTACCGGTAGTGGTACCGGTACCTGCCCACCCCTACTCGCCAGTGCCTCACCAAGCGTCAAAGGGTGAGCACTTTTGCGCTGCGGGCTTCCTGACTACTTTCGCAAGCAACTTTTTACGGTGACTTGCAAGAGACGCATACAGAAAGCGAGAACGGGCTTCCTGAAGAAGGCTCGTATGAAGAGATGGAGCCAGCAGGTTTCACATGAAGGTGATCAACCTACTGGGGCCCGAATATCACCCCCGCCAACACAACCACCACTGCTTCCCCTCTTGAGTCTTTGCACTCGAAGGTGTGGAATAAGTGCCCTAAAATAAGGTTTTATGGTCTCTTCAGGGTCAGGTTCCTAGTCAGGCACACAGCCTTAGAACACAACTATGGCTACAAATGAACAAACATTATAGAACATATTACAGGTTCTAATGCAACTTTGAAGAAGTATCATCATTGGAAAGACCAAGAGAGAAGCCGGCATATAACACCAAAGGCCAAGAAAAGGAAAACTAAGAAGAAGGACCAAAAATATCAAGCAGGAGAGTTCTAGGAATAAATCTGGCAACAGTGAGGAAGGTGGCGCCTTCTGACACCCTTACCATTGAGTGACTAATATATTTTTAAAGGGGGGACCAGATGCCTATTCCAGTTCTTTATAAAGTAGAAGGTATAGGCACTGATATGTGAAGATTTCATGCCAATCAAACAAAAACAAGTGGCAAGACAAAAAGGACATGGAAAAAAATCTTTGACAGCCGTTTTCTCGAAAAGTGTATTTTCCGGTTTTGAAAAGCCTCACAGACTTTACTATAAATCTGAATGTCTATTGTTTTGCATCAATAAAGAGTACAAACAACGGTCGATTTTTGCATGTGAGAACTTTTGATTTTTTTTTTTTTTTTTTTTTTTAATAACGGACATACAAAGGAGAGAAAATAATGTTTGATTTTTTTTACCAAACCAAAAAACAATAACGTAATCACTTGAAGTTGTAGAAGTACATTAGACGTTTCTATGGTAATTTTTTCAATTCAATTGACTGATAAACAAAGGCTGTGAGGCAAATTTAATTTGTTCTTTTTTTTAAGTTACCCCTGGCAATAAGTAAACATATACAAATAACATACTATGATTTCAGACCCATAGGGTATACTAGTCATGAAATATGGTCCCCCGGCCGCGTCCCTTATCCATGGGGCCTGATGGTCGGCCCGTGCCCGTTATGATGCAGGCAATTGTTTATAGTGGCGCCATTATTATTGGCTTATGTTGCCCCCGGAGCTCATTCTTGATTTCTCTTGCGCTGTACAGCTTCTTCTAGAGTCCGGGTTGATAGGTAGCATGTGGGTAGTCTTAGGCCACTCGGCGGTGACTGAAAAATCCCAGGTGGTTAGCAGCGGATTCGAACCCACATCATGGACAGCGCGCTGTATGCAAGGCCGGCACGCTAACTACTTAGCCACCGTATATATATATATATAAATATATATATATATATATATATATATATATATATATATATATATATATATATATATATATATATATATATATATATATATATATATATATATATATATATATATATATATATATATATATATATATATATATATATATATATATATATATATATGGGGTCCATCGAAGAGAGGATATTCGCACGGCACCCTGAACTCAAACCGAAAATTTACGCAAGATACGTCGACATGTTCATCAGCGTTGACATCGTGAACCATATCAACGAGCTGATCACCGAATGCAAGACCGACTCCTGTTTAAATTTCACGCACGAAATAGAACAGAACAAGAAGCTCCCTTTCCTCGACGTCATGGTGCACAGCGAGGACAAATCCTATTCAATAGAAGTGTACGTGAAAGCTACTAACCTCGGGTATTGTCTCAACGGCATAAGCGAATGCCCCGAAAGATATCGGAGCAGCATAATCAGCGCTTTCATCAAGAGGGCCCTCACGCACACCTCCATATGGGCAGCCGCGAACACCGAGCTGAATAGAGTTTCCCGGCTCCTCCCCAATGACGGTTACCCGCAGCAAGAAATCAACGACGGGATTAGACGACGACTTGACACCTTCATGAGTCGTGAACCACAACAGCAAGACACACCGACCATCACCCTATACTAAAAGAACACCATGTCGTCAGAACACAAATAAGACGAGAAGGTTCTTAAGAACAACAACGTCAAACCTACCAACCCCGACACCACACTGAGCTCGAGCTCATCATCTACTACAAATCAAGAAAAAACGCCAACCTGATCATGACGAACAGCTGTTTACCTTCAACAAGTTCCCTACAAGAGGTGAACGTCGTGTACCAGCACACATGTACTTTTGGTGACTGTAGTCGCCTACACTCCAGGTACATCGGCGTCACCACAACGACTCTGTCGAAGCGAATAACAGCTCACCTCACCGACGGGGCAATTAGAAGACACTACCTCAGTGAACATGGACTCATCCTGAAGAGAAAACACATGGAGGACAACACTATAATATTGACAAGAGAAAACAACAAGACTCTCAAGATGGCCGAGGCAATGCTAATCTACTCTTAGAAACCTGAAATAAACATCCAGCAGCAACCAGACATGTCACTCCCTACAAAAAGACAGCGAGCACAAAGCTGCGCGCTGATTGGCTGAGAGCCGCGACCCCACCGCGCAGGCTCAGCTAGGCAATATAACCCTCGCCGACCAGCAGCCAGATCCTATTTACCATTAAAAATTGATGAATCAGTAAATTTAGCTAGTAAACACCTACCACACAAACACAACATACACTCAACTATGACAAACAACCTACACCAATCACGACAACAGCCCCTAACAACGCCTTGAACCTACCTAAACACTCTTTAGAAAACATTAAAAAATTTAACCAATGAAACCCATGCAACGGTGATCGCCCACTAATTTATCTACTTCTACTGTCCTTCTATTCCTACCTTGCCTTCCTCCCCCCCTCTCCTCTAAAAAAATAAAAAAAAATAAAAAAAAGCTGTCACACATTGGAAGCTCAGCAGCGGTCGAGGAAGGAGCTCTCTCCTCCTCACCTGACCTACCATGGCCCGCTCTCGTTCCCGCAAGCGCCTGAACTTCTTCCCACCCGAGGGAGAGGAAGAAGGCTGGACCCTCGTCGACAAGAGACGTCGACGAGCCCCGACCTCACCACCGGCCCCGGACTTCCGCCTGTACCGGATCTTGGACCACCAAGACACCAACACCTTCCACGCCGTCCGACGGCTGGAGAGGGAACACCCCGACCTCCGGATCCGGGTGCACGAGAAAGCCAGGAGTGTGATTTACATCAAACCCCTGGATGAGGAAGCTGCTTTCTCTCTCGCTCGCCTGAGCAGAGCGACCTCTTTCGGCATCTCCCTGGGAGAGGTCGAGGGCAGGTCAAGAGGTATCGTTTCACGGTATCCTCTTGGCCAGTCCCTCCGACCGATCCTGGAGGACCCGCGCGTCACCTTCGCATGGAGGTGTACTTACAACGCGGGTCACTGTCGCAGAGAGCCCACGCGGCAGGTCGAGGTGACGTTTCGGGGGCCTCTCCCGTCGTCCCTTGACCTAAGCGTCTGGGGAGTTCTTCTTCGTCAGGAGGTTCACCCCGGAGCCCCTGCGGTGCTTTAATTGCTAGGCCTTCGGCCATGTGCAGCGGGAAACATCCCTCCTCGAAGTGTATCGAGACACTGAGGACCGGAACCAACCGGGCTGCACGATCTCCGAACTGTGGCGGGAGACACCACGCCTGGTTCAAGGGTTGCCCCGAACGGCTGAGGAGGCTCCCCCCCCGCCCCCCTCGGGTGCTATATACACCTTGCCCCCAAAGAACCAGGCTGTTACCCGAGCAGCTCCCTCTGCCTCACCCTCTCCGAGACCAAGGATGGTCGTGAAGGTCCCTGCAACAGCACCTGCTGGCCCACCGCCACTGACACCACTTGAAGACGCCGCAACGCAGACCTGCTGGAAGAGAAAAGGAAGGGCCTGTCAGACCGCCCCTCAGTCCACCGAGGAGGCGGTGTGCCAGACAGCGCCAGACAACGTTTCGCAGGCCACCCAGACAAGTCCCCGAGACTTCACCCCAGGAAACCCCTTCACCCAGACAGTCACCTTTACGAGGGTAGAGCTCATCGTCTTCATCTCCTCCCTGGTGACGCTCCGCGAGGAGTACGACGACAACCCCAGGAGGAAAGAAGACCCAGCCAAGACAGTGTTGTATGAAGCCCTTGAAGCAGCGCTACAGTTCCGTGAGCCAAGATACCCGCAACGGTGTCTGGCGAAGAGACCTGAGAGAGAGGCCATTTGGCCTCAGAAGGAGTAGAAGCGGGCCAGCCTCTGGTATATAGCCCGCGAGGGTTTCAACCCCTCAAAAACTCACCACCACCACCACCGCAGCTCAGTCATTCCTTCTCTGACCACTACTAAGAGGACATCTCTTGAAGATGGCCACGTAACCCGAAAGACGTCTAGAGAAATGGATCTACATTACCTTCAACCAAAAGACGGCGTCACAGTGCGTGAAATAGAAAAAAAAACTTATAAAGAGAACAACGCAAAATCTGCTGTTGACTTAAATAATACACATATGTTAAATATATATATATATATATATATATGTATATATATATATATATATATATATATATATATATATATATATATATATATAAGAGAACAACGCAAAATCTGCTGTTGAATTAAATAAATAATATATCTATATATATATATATATATAGATATATATATATATATATATATATATATATATATATATATATATATATATATTTCTGGGAAGTATGTAGGGAGACACCTACCGGAGCGGGCACAAGCCACTCCCGGTGAGGTATATACGGGAAGCGCCCTCCAAAGACCCTTCCTGTCTCCTTACTTTCCGTTTCCCTATTGTCTCATCAACACCAGAGAGTAGTTCATCATGCTCTCTAAACACAAATCCTCTTACTTTTCACACCACACTACATACACGCATCACACACACCACTTACCCAAAATTTTTCAAAATTCAAAATGACTTATCATACTACAGCCTCGGAGTCCCGTTCTGGGCGGGTTGACTACAAATGTCCCCAGAGCGGACTCTACTTTCGGCATTCGACCTAAGAGGTGTCTTGATACCTCTTCCAACTTTCTCTTTATTAAATTCTGCAACATTCGCGGTCTTCGCTCTAATTTTCATTCTGTAGAGCAACATCTCTCCTCCTCCAAAACTTACATTCTCTTCCTCACCGAAACACAGGTTTCTGAGGCTACCGACAAGGATCTCTACTCTGTTCCCTCCTGCTCTCTATCCTAAATTTCAATCCAAAGCTGGATGTCGCGTCTACGACATCACTTGCTCTCGTGCCCACGACCTTGACTCTTCAGAGTTTTCCACCATCTGGCTAAGACTTCATTGTCACTCTACTACTAAATTCATCTGTGCTGTCTCTAATCCTTCTGCATACTCTGTCAAACCGTTCGCTCCGTTGGGCTCCTCCGATCATAACCTTATTTCTGTATCCTGTCCTATCGCTCCTGTACACCCTCTGGACCCACCGAAGAGGCGTTGCTTATGGCGTTTTGCTTCAGCTCGGTGGGACGACCTGAGGATGCACTTTTCCGATTTCCCGTGGAATGATTACCGCTTCCAAGAGAGAGACCCCTCTGTGTGTGCCCAGCGCATCACAGAGGTGATTGTCTCTGGAATGGAGGCATACATTCCACGTTCTTACTCTACTCCTCATGCTAAAAAGCCTTGGCTTAATCATGCTTGTTCTCGTGCTATTAAAGATAGAGAGGCAGCTCACAAAAGATTCCAGAGCCTTCGAACACCCGCTAACTTTGACCTTTACATTTCAGCCCGGAATCGTGCCAAATCTATTCTCCGACATACCAAAACTTCTTTTATCAATAGAAAATCTCAACATCTTGCTTCTTCTAATTCTTCCCGTGACTTCTGGCATCTAGCCAAAAATATCTCCTCCAATTTCACTTCTTCCTCTTTCCCTCCTCTCCTTAACCCTGACGGCAGCACTGCCCTCTCATCGGTCTCTAAGGCTGAACTCTTCGCTCAAACTGTCTGTAAGAACTCCACCCTGGACGATTCTGGGCATATTCCTCCTACTCATCCACCCCTCTGACTCCTTTATGCCTGTTATTAAAATTCTTCCATATGATGTTTTCTATGCCCTCTCTGGCCTCAACTCTCAGAAGGCTTATGGACCTGATGGAGTGCCTCCTATTGTCCTTAAAAACTGTGCTTCCGTGCTGACACCCTACCCGGTCAAACTCTTTCGTCTCTGCCTATCAACATCTACCTTTCCTTCCTGCTGGAAGTATGCCTTTGTACAGCCTGTGCCTAAGAAGGGTGACCGTTCCAATCCCTCAAACTACCGCCCTATAGCTTTACTTTCCTGTCTATCTAAAGCTTTTGAATCTATCCTTAACCGGAAGATTCAAAAGCACCTTTCTACTCCTAACCTTCTATCTGATCGCCAGTATGGGTTCCGCAAGGGGCGTTCTACTGGTGATCTCCTAGCCTTCTTAACTGACTCTTGGTCATCCTCTCTTAGCCGTTTCGGTGAAACCTTTGCTACTGCGCTGGACATATCAAAAGCTTTTGATAGGGTCTGGCACAAATCTTTGCTTTCCAAACTACCCTCCTACGTTTTCTATCCTTCTCTCTGTTCCTTTATCTCCAGTTTCCTTTCTGACCGTTCTATTTCTGCTGTGGTGGACGGTCGCTGTTCTTCCCCTAAACCTATTAAAAGTGGCGTCCCACATGGTTCTGTCCTATCTCCCACTCTCTTTCTGTTGTTCATTGATGATCTTCTTTCCAAAACGAACTGTCCTATCCATTCTTACGCCAATGACTCCACTCTGCATTACTCAACTTCTTTTAATAGAAGATCCACTCCACAGGAACTTAACGATTCAAGGCTGGAGGCAACAGAACGCTTAGCCTCAGTCCTTACTATTATTTCCGATTGGGGCAAGAGGAACCTGGTGTCCTTCAACGCCTCAAAAACACAGTTTCTCCACCTATCCACTCGACACAATCTTCCAAACAACTATCCCCTATTCTTCGACAACACTCAGCTATCACCTTCTTCAACACTAAACATTCTCGGTCTATCCTTAACTCAAAATTTCAACTGGAAACTTCATATCTCATCTCTTACTAAATCAGCTTCCTTTAGGTTGGGCGTTCTGTACCGTCTCCGCCAGTTCTTCTCCCCCGCACAGTTGCTATCCATTTACAGGAGCCTTGTCCGCCCTCGTATGGAATATGCATCTCGTGTGTGGGGGGGTCCACTCACACAGCTCTCCTTGACAGAGTGGAGTCAAAGGCTCTTCGTCTCATCAACTCTCCTCCTCATACTGATAGTCTTCTACCTCTCAAATTCCGCCGCCATGTTGCCTCTCTTTCTATCTTCTATCGATATTTTCATGTTGACTGCTCTTCTGAACTTGATAACTGTATGCCTCCCCCCCTCCCGCGGCCCCGCTCCACACGTCTTTCTACTCATGTTCATCCCTATACTGTCCAAACCCCTTATGCAAAAGTCAACCAGCGTCTTCACTCTTTCATCCCTCACACTGGTAAACTCTGGAACAATCTTACTTCATCTGTATTTACTCCTGCCTACGACTTGAACTCTTTTAAGAGGAGGCTATCAGGACACCTCTCCTCCCGAAATTGACCTCTCTTTTTGGACACTCCTTTGATCTCTATTCGGGAGCAGCGAGTAGCGGCCTTTTTTATATATTTTTCTTTACGCAATTGAACTGTTTCCTTGGCTGTAAAAAAAAAAATAATCGCAGAGTTGATTGTCTCTGGAATGGAGGCATACATTCCACGTTCTTTCTCTACTCCTCGTGCTAAAAAGCCTTGGTTTAATCATGCTTATTCTCGTGCTATTAAAGATACAGAGGCAGCTCAAAAAAGGTACCAGAGCCTTCGCACTCCTACTAACCAGGAACTTTACATTTCAGCCCGGAATCGTGCCAAATCTATTCTCCGACTTACCAAAACCTCTTTCATCAATAGAAAATGTCAATACCTTGCTTTTTCTAATTCTTCCCGTGACTTCTGGCACCTAGCCAAAAATATCTCCACCAATTTCACTTCCTCCTCTTTCCCTCCTCTTTTTAACCCTGACGTTAGCACTGCCGTCTCATCTATCTCTAAGGCTGAACTCTTCGGTCAAACTTTCTGTAAGAACTCCACCCTGGACGATTCTGGGCATATTCCTCCTACTCATACCCCTTCTGACTCCTTTATGCCTGTTATAAAGATTCTTCATAATGATGTTTTCTATGCCCTCTCTGGCCTCAACTCTCAGAAGGCTTATGGACCTGCTGGAGTGCCTCCTATTGTCCTTAAAAGCTGTGCTTCCGTGCTGACACCCTGCCTGGTCAAACTCTTTCGTCTCTGCCTATCAACATCTACCTTTCCTTCCTGCTGGAAGTATGCCTTTGTACAGCCTGTGCCTAAGAAAGGTGACCGTTCCAATCCCTCAAACTATCGCCCTATAGCTTTACTTTCCTGTCTATCTAAAGCTTTTGAATCAATCCTTAACCGGAAGATTCAAAAGCACCTTTCCACTTCTAACCTTCTACCTGATCGCCAGTATGGGTTCCGCAAGGGGCGTTCTACTGGCGATCTTCTTGCTCTCTTAACGGACTCTTGGTCATCCTCTCATAACCGTTTGGTGAAACTTTCTCAATTGCGCTAGATGTATCAAAAACTTTCGATAGAGACTGGCACATCTCTTTGCTTCCTAAACTGCCCTCTTTCAGATTATATCCCTCTCTCTGTTCCTTTATCTCCAGTTTCCTTTCCGGCCGTTCTATCTCTGCAATGGTAGACGGTCACTGTTGTTCTCATAAACCTATCAACAGTGGTATTCCCCAGGGCTCTGTCCTATCACCCACTCTCTTCCTGTTATTCATCAATGATCTTCTTTTCATAAAAAGCTGTCCTGTCCACGCTTATGCCGACGACTCCACTCTGCATTATTCAACTTCTTTCAACAGAAGGCCATCCCAACAGGAAGTACACGACTCCAGACTGGAGGCTGCAGAACGCTTAACCTCAGACGTTGCTATCATTTCCGATTGGGGTAGAATAAACCTTGTGTCCTTCTTTGCCTCAAAAACTCAAATTCTCCACCTATCAACTCGACACAATCTTCCAAACACCTATCCCCTATTCTTCGACAACACTCAGCTGTCACCTTTTTCAACACTAAATATCCTCGATCTATCCATAACTCAAAATCTCAACTGGAAACTTCATATCTCCTCTCTCGCTAAATCAGCTTCCTCGAGGTTGGGGGTTCTATATCGTCTCCGCCTGTTCTTCTCCCCCGCACAGTTGCTATCCATATACAGGGGCCTTGTCGGCCCTCGTATGGAGTATGCATCTCACGTGTGGGGGGGCTCCACTCACACAGATCTTCTGGACAGAGTGGAGTCTAAGGCTCTTCGTCTCATCAGCTCTCCTCCTCCTACAGATAGTCTTCTACCTCTTAAATTCCGTCGCGATGTTGCCTCTCTTTCTATCTTCTATCGCTATTTTCACGCTGACTGATCTGTTGAACTTGCTAACTGCATGCCCCCTCCCTCCCGCGGTCCCGCTGCACACGACTCTCTACTCATGCTCATCCCTATACTGTCCAAACCCCTTATGCAAGAATTAACCAGCATCTTCACTCTTTCATCCCTCACGCTGGTAAACTCTGGAACAATCTTCCTTCATCTCTATTTCCTCCTTTCTTACGACTTGAACTCTTTCAAGAGAAGGGTATCAGGACACCTCTCCTCCCGAAATTGACTTCTCTTTCGGCCACCTCTTTTGATTTTTTTTCTTAGGAGCAGCGAGTAGCGGGCTTTTTTATTATTATTGTTTCCTTTTTTGTGTCCTTGAGCTGTCTCCTTTGTTGTAATAAATAAATAAATATATATATATATATATATATATATATATATATATATATATATATATATATATATATATATATATATATATATATATATATATATATATATATATATTGGCCAATGCCCCCCATTCCAAGAGGGGTGGCCCACTCTCTGTAGATGCTCTTTCACTCACACACCCACACAACCATTCATACCAACTTAGTCCCGAGGGGCTTTAGGGTACTCACCTTTCCTGTACCGTACGCGGGCATTATACAGCACAGTTACTGGGAACCTTCAACAGTGAGGCCCGACAGCGAAAACTGGTTTACCCTCACCGCTTCATCCACCGTACCCCACTCACACTTTCCACACCTGCGCAGGGTGAAATGTAACGCAACCCCCGTTTTCCTGCGTCACCATTTACCCATCTACAATTGCTTTCCATTCACGCCTATCTCTTGCACTTTCCCTTTCTTGCTCTACTTGACAGACCTCGCACACCCAGCGCTCCTTCCACTCCCTCCATCCAACCTCTTTTAGGCCTTCCTCTCACTCTCACCCCACTCACTTCAGCCTTCCACACCCTTTTCGTCAGACGTTCCTCACCCATTCTTACCATATGCCCATACCAACTCAGCACTCTCTGATCCACCCTTTCAGACAGCTTTCTCACCACTTCCGTTCTCTGCCTCACGTCCTCATTTATCACTCTGTCCTTTCTCGTTACACCTACCATACTCCTCAGGCACCTCATCTCAAACACATCCAACCCTTCCTCTCGTCCTGTCTCACATTCCACGTTTCGGCCCCATACAGAGCTGTGGGCACAACTACTCCCTCATACAGCCTTCTCTTTGCATTCATCCATAATGCTCCGTTTCTCAATACACTCCTAATTCCACCCAAACATTAACTTGCTTCTTTCACTCTGTTTCCAGCCTCCACAACCACTCTCCCATTTACTGCTACATGCGACCCCAGATACTTGAAGCTCTCAACTTCCTCCAGCAGCTCCCCATTCAATCTCACATTCATTCTGCCACAATCACCATCCCTTACACATCTCATAACCTTGCTTTTTCCCACATTCACTCTGAACTTTCTTCTTTCACACACTCTGCCAAACTCTGTCACAAGCTTTTGTAGGCCCTCCTCACACTCCGCCACAAGGGCAGTGTTATCCACAAATAACAACAGGCTTATCTTCCAGTCCCTTTCATTTTCAATCACCAGCGCCAAACCTTCATCTTGCACTCTTGCATTCATTTCCCTCACTACTCCATCCATGTACATGTTAAACAGCCACGGTGACATCACACAACCTTGCCGCAACCCCACATTCACCTCGAACCAATCACTCCCACCTTTATCAACTCTCACACATGCCCTACTATTCCTATAAAAGCTTTTCATTGCAGACAATAACCTACCTCCTATTCCATACATCCGCATTACACTCCATAATGCCTCCCTATCAACTTTATCATAGGCTTTCTCCAGGATCCTTACCTTTACCTAAATACTTCTCACACACCTGCCTTACCCCAAACACCTGATCAATGCAACCTCTGCCGCTTCTAAACCCACACTGCTCCTAACCAACCATACACTCTGTCCCCTGTCGGCCTTATCAATCAATACTCTCCCATACACCTTGCCAACCACGCTCAACAAACTGATACCCCTAAAACTATCACATATATATATATATATATATATATATATATATATATATATATATATATATATATATATATATATATATATATATATATATATATATATATATATATATATATATATATATATATATATATATATATATATATATATATATATATATATATATATATATATATATATATATATATATATATATATATATATATATATATATATATATATATATATATATATATATATATATATATATATATAAATATAATATATATAAATATATATATATAAAAAATTTTATTTTTATTATATATATATAGAGAGAGAGAGAGAGAGAGAGAGAGAGAGAGAGAGAGAGAGAGAGAGAGAGAGAGAGAGAGAGAGAGAGAGAGAGAGAAATACAAACTTTTTTCTAAAAACTCTACTCTGGACGATTCTGCCAGTATTTTCCTCCTACTCATCCCCCCTCTGACTCTTTTATGCCTGTTATAAAGATTCTTCAAAATTATGTTACTATGCCCTCTCTGGCCTCAATCCTCAGAAGGCTTATGGACCTGATGGAGTGCCTCCTATTGTCCTTAGAAACTGTGCCTCCGTGCTGTCACCCTGCCTGGTCAAACTCTTTCGCCTCTGCCTGTCAACATCTACCTTTCCTTCTTACTGGAACTATGTCTTCAAACAGCCTGTGCCTAAAAAGGGTGACCGTTCCAATCCCTCAAACTACCGTCCTATAGCTTTACTTTCTTGTCTATCTAAAGCTTTTGAATCAATCCTTAACCGGAAGATTCAAAAGCACCTTTCCACTTCTGACCTTCTATCTGATCGCCAGTATGGGTTCCACAAGGGGAGTTTTACTGGTGATCTCCTTGCCTTCCTAACTGACTCTTGGTCATAGTCTCTCTTAGCCGTTTCGGTGAAACCTTTGCTGTTGCGCTGGACATATCAAAAGCTTTTGATAGGGTGTGGCATAAATCTTTTCTTTCGAAACTACCCTCCTACGGTTTCTATCCTTCTCTCTGTACTTCCGATACCCTACGCCCCTGTCCACCCAACAGTGAATGGGTACCAGGTATTAATCGGGGGTTGTGTCCCGTCTCCTGGGGTCTGTTCCCTTCTCCTATAATTTCTTCCCCCTCCTGTCTCTCTCCGGCAAATGACCACAGATGTTGCGCCGACTAAACAAAACTTTCCTTTTTCTCTTTGTACCTTTATCTCCAGTTTCCTTTCTGACCGTTCTATTTCTGCTATGGTAGACGGTCATCGTTCTTCCCCTAAACCTATTAACAGTGGTGTCCCACAGTGTTCTGTCCCATCTCCCACTCTCTTTCTGTTGTTCATTGATGATCTTCTTTCCAAAACGAACTGTCCTATCCATTCTTACGCCAATGACTCCACTCTGCATTCCCCAACTTCTTTTAATAGAAGACCCACCCTACAGGAACTTAACGATTCAAGGTTGGAGGTAACAGAACGCTTAACCTCAGACCTTACTATTATTTTCGATTGGGGCAAGAGGAACCTGGTGTCCGTCAACGCCTCAAAAACACAGTTTCTCCACCTATCCACTCGACACAATCTTCCAAACAACTATCCCCTATTCTTTGACAACACTCAGCTATCACCTTCTTCAACACTAAACATCCTCGGTCTATCCTTAACTCAAAATCTCAACTGGAAACTTTATATCTCATCCCTTACGAAATCAGCTTCCTCGAGGCTGGGCGTTCTGTACCGTCTCCGCCAGTTCTTCTCCCTCGCACAGTTGCTATCCATTTACAGGGGCCTTGTCCGCCCTCGTATGGAGTATGCATCTCATGTGTGGGGGGGGGGGTCCACTCAGACAGCTCTCCTTGACAAAGTGGAGTCAAAGGCTCTTCGTCTCATCAGCTCTCCTCATACTGATAGTCTTCTACCTCTCAAAGTCCGCCGCCATGTTGCCCTCCTCTTTCTATCTTCTATCGATATTTTCATGCTGACTGCTCTTCCGAACTTGCTAACTGCATGCCTTCCCCACTCCCCCGGCCCCGCTGCACACGAATTTCTACTCATGCTCATCCCTATACTGTCCAAACCCCTTATGCAAGAGTCAACCAGCATCTTCACTCTTTCATCCCTCACGCTGGTAAACTCTGGAACAATCTTCCTTCATCTATTTTTGGACACTCCGTTGACCTCTATTCAGGAGCAGTAAGTAGCGGGCTTTTTTTTATATATTTTTCTTTACGCCCTTGAACTGTCTCCTTAGCTGTAAAAAAAAAAAAAAAATACTTAAAAAAAAAAAATTATATATATATATATATATATATATAGATATATATATATATATATATATATGTATATATATATATATATATATATATATTTAAGTAAGGAGACGGCTCAAGGGCAACAAAAAGAGTATAGAAAAAAGCCCGCTACTCACCGCTCCCATAATAGACAAAAGTAGAGAGTGGCCAAAAGAAAGGTCAATTACGGGTGGAGAGGTGTCTTGATACACTCTTCTTGGTATGCGGGTGAAGTGTTTTCACCTCAGGGAACTAGACGTCCCTGCCCTGCATAGTCTCAGGTCACCCTTGGACAAGGTGTAATACCTGATCTGTCTCCCGTGCCAGGGTCACGGTGAAGCCTCTGGGCAGCAGCAGTGGTGGATTGGATTGCAGGCAGAGGATCTCTTTATGAGACAATGGCTGGAGTTCCAGGGTCCTAGTCAGCTGGACCGTGCCTAATTATTTAGGCCTGCGGTGTAGAGGAGTGTGGCGACCTCTACACTAAAAAGCCTCCCTGGGAACAAGTTGTCGGTGTTAGCTCCCCGTCCCCCCCCTCTATCGACGGTGCTCTCATCCCTATTCTGCATAACAGCTGGTTCTTGTTTTCTCCTGAAAGAGATGTCTTCCGTGGGCCATTTGAGGTTGTACCTCCCGGCTTCTAGGTGGAGTTTCTGAGGGTTTTTCTTATACTCAAGGAATATTTCAGCTTTTTGGTCTCTCAGGAAGGGCGTCTGATACTCTCTAGAGTTGGTGGAGAACACCTGGTGACAGGTGCCACTGGCCAGGCCTCGAAAGGGTCGCAGAGTTGGGTTAGACGTTTCGGAAAGTGGGAACGAATTGCTGGTTCCTCTCCTCCCTTGCCAGCTCTGCTCTGAGTGACTACGCCGGCCCCGTTCTATGGGACAAAACTTCGAGGACAATAGCTGAAAAGCGCCGGGTTGTGAAAGTCTCTCTCGTGAACGAGGCTCAGGACAAGCGATTGGTCTTTCAGACGTTTTCAAGACCCTGTGGGAGCGAACTCCCAGTGTTGGAGGCATCTAACACAGCAGTATCTAATTTCCATGCACAATTTTTATCCAATTCAATTTATGGTCACACTTTAAGTTATTTCGAAAGCGTTTTTAATATTTCCCCAAACTGTTAACTCGCTTAAATTTCTAACAATGCCTTCGAACCTTAAGTGTGACGTCTGTCCCGGACAATTTGCAGCTCAGTAATTCCAGCTGAGTAGAACTTCCCGCCTCTGCGTTCAATGATGACAACTTCAGAAGGCTGTGACCAGGGGCGAAACTACGGGGGGGCATATGCCCCCATTAATGAACTGTGCCCCCCCAAATGCCCCCCCAATCAAGATGGGACTGCTCATAGGCGTACGAACCAAGCCCAGAGGTGGACTGGGATGGGCTGTAACCAGGCTTACCCTCCTAAAATTTGGGCAACAGCCTGTTTTTTTATTACTATAACTAGATCAGGAATTCCCAGTATGGGAACCAAGGTCCAAGGAGCGTTAACTTTGAAAGTGGCAGGCCCAGACAGGGTTGATATACTCATATTTTTGTATTTAAAAGTGTCTTATGTTTTATTTATGTATTTAATTTATTTTGGTTTTATATTATTAATCTATTTATTTATTTATTTATTTATTTTATTTTCATTTATTTTTGCCATGCTACGGTGGTTAAGAACACTTCACACATGTCACAGAGTTATAAAGTATTATCGCTGTAGGTCTGTGACTGTGACACGTGTTACTGGAATTCGTCTTTCCGTCAACAAACAGATAGAACCATAGATATAATATAAAAGCGATAATATGAAAATAAAATAAAAAACTATAATATAAGAATATAATATAAATTTTCATAATATATCTATGGACAGAATCGCCTCGTGTTCATGAAAAAAGTCCATCATTATTTATAGTCTTTTTAAATAAGAGTCACCCCCATAAAAATCAAATATAAGATATTTATTTTTATCATATCATTGTTCATTGATTAATAAATAATAAAGAATAGGTTAAAAATTGTGGTTCATTTACGTGATACCGAAAATAAATGATAAATTTGAGTTTTGTACTCAGTATTGTGTATAAGTTTGAAATAGTTACCATTCAATAGGCAGTAGCATTGATAGAAAATGGGAATAATCAGCTGTGTGGTGATGGTGGTGACCGTGGTGCACGTGTACTGTATGGTGGGTGATGCTTTGCTACTCCCGCGGGATTGGGAGTGATTTCACGGGCGTCATCTTCTGTCCCAACTCCCAAGGGCACCTGCTTCTCGATGGGCGGCTCCGTCCGTACGTAGTAGTGTTAACAATGATTATATATCACAATGGCATTTGATAAAAGTAATGACAAGGACAATGCCATCATCCCTCGGTTTTCATGATTAGTTGGATCTGTGCAGATACACGAGCTTGGAATGATGAAGTTCAGTTCCTTGCATTTTCAATTTTTTGAGGCATGTCGATGAGGTCCGGCTCGCATATAGCAGTCAACTGTTAGTCCGTGTATAACCTTTCTTTGTGCGGCCGGGATGGAAAGAATATATTAGTATCCTCGCTCGGATTACTCCGGCGATGGAGATAACTGATGATTTCTTTTTACCTCAGCCATTATCAAAGGCATTGTTTCGTATAAATGTAATGGTCGTACCTATTCTTAAACATAGCGCCGCCCAAGAACACATATTTAACAAGGCATTCACAGTTGTAGGCATTTCCAGGGGTATTTTTTTTCCTAGTGGCAGTTTAATTGAGCCTTCTGTACAATGAACCGAAAATAATACTAATAACACGACTGATTTCTTTTGCCCTTTGAAGTAGTCCCTTAGTATAAGGATCCCGCTTGGTGACTGGTCAAAAGGCTTCGAGAACTAAACCCAACCTAAATTTAAATCTTTTTAACTTAGCCAATTCAGTCAAATCTAACCTGATCCAACCTAATCATCTAATTATTGCAACTAATTCCCATAGGAGCCCCTAACCTATTACCCTGGTTCGTGTAACCATTTCAGTGATACATTGCCAAAATAAATTGCCAAAAATAACTGCTCGTGTGACTGCGCCTTTAGGGTTTGTACAGCGTAATGTGTACACCACACTTCGCACTAAGACTAAATCAGCTACTTTAAAATGTAATTTGTGCATACTGTAAAGACCGGTGGCCTGCTAAAACATATTTCGTTTGTGTACAGGCTGACTCGGTGACTCTTGGCTGACCAGGCTGAGGCAATGCTTTCAAGATGCAGGCCAACATTAAGACATTTTTCGCCAAGCGAAAGGGTAATGCATCTGCAGAGAGTGACAGCAGTAAGAAATCAGATGCAGGCAAAGTTACAGAAGATGTGTTATTTCTTGATGATTCTTCGGATGACAGTAACATTTCTGAAAGTGATGAAGAACCTTATTCAGAATCAGAAAGACCCTATGCCGGGCCCGAGAGACGGAGAATACCCTGAGCCTGCTGAAACTTCCTGACCCCAGGACCTAGTGATATCAGTTCTGGTCGGTTAGACAAGCCTGTGCAACCTTCATCGTGTATTTCCTGTGACCCGCTTTGAACTTCGAAAAGATCTTTCAGATCAGCCTGGTATCAACAGCACACGTGGTTGGAATACTCTGTTTCTCAAGATGCTGCATACTGTTTCTCTTGCAGGAACTTTCCTGTTCCCAACAAGTCTAGGTCTGAAAACAATTTCACTCTTGTTGGCTATCGCCAATGGAAGAAAGCAACCGAAAAAGATGCTGGATTTGCCCAGCACGAGCGCAGTGACTATCACAGTTTGACCTTCACTGCATGGAAGGAGTTTGAAGCACGAGTGAAACAGGGAAAGACAATTGAAGCATCATTAAGTACTGAACATGGAAAGATTGTCAGTGAAAATCGGCATTACATCAAAGTTGTTGCAAAAGTGCTATGTCTAACAGCAAGGCAAAAAATAGCTCAAAGAGGTCATAGAGAAGACAAGGACAGTGAAAATAAGGGCAACTTTTTAGAAATTATGGAAGCAATATCAGATCATGATGACATTGTGAAAAAGAAGCTGAGATTCAGAAACAACTATACAAGTTCCAAAATCCAAAATGAAGTTCTTGATATTCTGGCAGAAATGATCAGGACTGAAATTAGCCAAGAGGTGAATGCTAGCAGTGAATATGCTGTCATGATGGACAAAACGAAAGATATCAGCAAGAAGGAACAGGGCTCAGTGGTCATTCGCTACATGTATGACAATTCTATTCATGAAGAATTTCTAGGTTTCATTCACCTTAAACAACTAAATGCTGAACATCTCAAAGACAAGCTCTATGAAATTCTCACCAACTGTGGAATTAATCCAGCTAATTGTGTTGCCCAAACTTATGATGGAGCATCGGTAATGAGTGGGGGAAATCGAGGAGTACAGGCTTTGTTTAGAGAAGAACATGCTCCCCATGCAGTATATATCCACTGCTACAACCATCGCCTCAACCTTGTGCTTGTTGAAAGTGTTAAGTCTGTGAAAAAAGCAGATAACTTTTTTTCCTTCATTCAGGAGTTGTACATGTTCATGTCGTCTCACACTGCACATGAATTATTTTGCAAGAGCAACAGGAACAAGCAACAAGCAAGCAACCACAGACATTAAAGAAACTGAGTGACACAAGGTGGGCTTGTCAGTATATGGCCTGCAAAGTCATCCTAGATACCTTGCCATGTATCGTAAGTACATTAGACAAAATAGCTGAAACTCATTCTGGCAAACGAGCTCATGATGCTAGGTGCTTACTTGCAAGCCTCACATTTGATATTATTGTTTGTCTAGCAATGTTTACACATTTATTACAGAGAACTAAGCTTTTGTCAGACATGTTACAGTCACCCTCCTTAACCTATCTGCTGCTGCAGATATGATAGACTCTGTTACGGAAGATCTGGCAAGTGAACGTCAAGAAGATACGTGGAAATCAATCTGGCAACGTGCTATCAATTTAGCTCATTCAGTAAGCATTGACACTGTCCCTCCTGCACCGAGAAGAGTTAGAAGAATACCTGATAGATTGAAGGAGAGTGTTGTGATGACGACAACTGGCCAGCAGGATGTGGTATCTCAAGAAGAGGAGTATCGTTCAAAATTGTTTTACCCTGTCTTGGACAGAATTTTAGCAGAACTTGCAACAAGATTTGATGAACCAAACAAGTCCCTCCTCAGAAGTATCTCTTGTTTGGAACCAAGCTCTCCACATTTTCTGGATTGTCAGAAACTTACAACTATGGCAGAACAGTTTGCAATTAATACAGAATATATAAGTGTAGAACTAAGACAAGCCAAAAGACTGGTTGACAGAAAGACATCCGAGAGTCAGGAGATACGGAGCATGGTTGCATTTTCTTCATTCTTGGCTCCATACAAGGAAGCATTCCCCGATTTGTATCGGTTACTAAACATTGCACTGGTTATGCCTCCAACATCAGCCTCTTGTGAGAGGAGTTTTTCCTCACTCAGAATGATAAAAAATTATCTTAGAAGTACAGTCTGTGATACCAAACTTGATTCTCTTGGTGTAATTGCTATTCATCGCAAGAGGGCAAAAAAATTAAGTTTAGATCTCTTTTTGGACAGATTTGGGTAGACACAACAACAGAAAAATTCAGTTGTTTTAGACACTGATCTACGTCATTACTCTGGCTATTTTGTATATGCTGTATGTTATAGTTACAGTAAGATTAGGAAGGTAGGTATTTCATGAAATCACTAGTGAATTTGTGAAACAGATTTTTCATTTTGCTATGTTATGGAATGTAATTTAACTTAAACTAACATTACCTAACCTAACCTACCTTACCATAAACCAACATTACCTGTCCTAAACTAACTTTATTTATAAAACAATCCAATGTTATGTTACTCTCTCTGAGTCTCTCAGGCTGTGTAAGGCTAAGAAAGGTCAGGTTGTTTTAGTCAGGTTATGGTAAGGTTGGGTAGGGATGGTTAGGTTCGGTAAAGTTTAGATGTTAGGTTAGATTAGACTCCATAACATAGCAAAATGAAAAATCCGTTTCACAAATTCACTAGAGATTTCACGAAATCCCTAGCTTCACAATCTTACTGTAACATATATAGTAATTGCTAAATTCAAGTGTAGATTGGCATGGAATTTCAATTAAACTGTGAAAAGTGGAAAATTATGTCTGAAGTAATTTTTTGTTTTTAAAACAGTTGAACTGTTGGAGGAATAAAAAACTTTTCTTAAAAAGGATTTTTTCAGCCCGGTTTATAATAAAGTTGTCATTAAAATTTACCTGCTTTTAAATGTTTTTTTCTGGTGCTTATAGGACTTCAATGTAGGTGAAAGGAGACAAAATTTTAAATAATCAGTGGAGTCTATCTTAGTTTACATAAGCCTTGGATACATTTATTTAAGGCTAAATTCATCCACAGCTTAGAATTCTGGCCAAAATAGCAGTATTTTTCTGGAATTGAAAATTTAAAAATCCCAGAAGAACGCTTCCCTGGACTAGTGTACCCCATTACTTCATGCCCCCCCTAAACAGATCACTGCCCCCCTGTCTGCCCCCCCAATCAGACCCCCCTAGTTTCGCCACTGGCTGTGACTGAATGGAAAGTCAAACATAATGATCTTGAAAAGAAATTCGAAGCCCTTCAGGAATTTGTTGCAAGTAATGTGGCAGTTACTCCACCATCGATGGTGGAGAGGCCCTCCACCGAGACTGTGCCCTCTCCAGACGAATCTCCTGATTCACGGGAGGACGTGTTACCTGCCTCACAGGTTGACTCCCAGTCTGCCTCACAGGTTGACTCCCAGTCTGCCTCACAGGCTAACCCCCAGCCTGCCTCACAGGCAACCCCCCAACCTGCCTCACAGGCTAACCCCCAGCTTGCCTCACAGGCTAACCCCCAGCCAGCCTCACAGGACAACCGCCAGCCTGCCTCACAGGCTGACCCCCAGCCTGCCTCACAGGCTAACCCCTAGCCTGCTTCACAGGCTAACTCCCAGCCTGCCTCACAGGCCAACTTCCAGCCTGCCCCACTTAACGCTTCTCTTCCTGCTTCACAGGATGTCGGGTTCCAACCTGTAAGGAATGGAGCCAAACCGAAGCAGGCAACCAAGGATTTACTGACCCCCACTACCTTCAATAGGTTCCAGGTGCTGGCAGACACCATGGAGGATGAGTTTGAGACTCGCCTAGTTGGGGACTCCATGGTGCGTGGCCAGCTGGTTGAGTTCTGTGGTCGTTCATCAAACGGCCGCAGAAAACGTTACTGCTCTCCAGGTGCCAGACTGGACGACATCACCGCAGCGTGCGATGATGTCACGAGAAATGATGACCGAAACACCCTCTTTGTCATTCACGCGGGAACAAATGACGTAAAGACAACCCGTTCTGAGGAACTGCTTGAGAAATACCGCCGCATGATCAAGCAGTATAAACAAAAAACGGATGCCAGTAACATCATAATCTCAGGAATCCTCCCGAGGGTCGGTGCTGAATCTAGCTTTTACAGTCAGGCCTTCAGCACAAACAACAGACTTCAGTCCCTTTGCTCACAAGAAAACGTCCAGTTCGCTAACTTGTGGAACAGTTTTTACTACGATTCAGACTTGTTCCTTGCTGATGGCATCCACTTAAATCCTGTTGGAGCAGCCCGTTTCGGGAGGCTGCTCTGTGACCAAGTGGCTCTTCGAAAGCCAAAAAACGCGGAGGCGAGAACACCAGCAGCTCCACCGTAAGGGAGCACTCAATCCGCGAAACCCCCTACTCGAATCACATTAAAGCTTGCTACATAAACGCTCGTAGCCTACGTAAGAAATTTAAAGACTTAGAAGTCCTCGCAGCTACAAATCATTATCACATCATCGGAGTCACAGAATCTTGGATAGACACTTCAAATAGAGATTTCATTGCGGAATATAGATTACCGGGTTATACCATCTTTAGTCATGAAAAAAGAGAACAGACGGGGTGGAGGCGTTATCTTTTATATCCACAACTCTCTCCATCCAGTCTCCGTGAAAACAGATATTATAACCAATGTAGACACGGTCTTCATTGAGATCAAAAGTAAATCTCCTAAAATAGTAATTGGACTTATCTACAGACCGCCAGGGCAGACTCTTGATATCGACCACGCATTAAGTGAATTATTATTAGAAACAAGTAGCAGTTGCGAAGCAGTAATTGTTGGGGACTTTAACTTGCCAGTGAAAAGATGGGGTGAACCGTTGAACTGTCATACAGGGCTCGACCTGTACACAAATTTACTAGAAAGTGATTATCAACACATTCAAGAACCGACTCGGAAAAGTAATATACTTGACCTGATCTTTTCAACAACAGCTGATCTAGTTAACGAAGTAAATGTTGGTCCAATTTTCAGTTCTAGCGATCACCGAACAATTACATTCAGCATCAATATGAAAGAAAGTTAAGTAACTCCTAGTAAAGAAAAGGTGCCTGATTATCAGAGAGCGAGTTTCGTAAGACTCCGATCAATTCTAAATAATTCTGACTGGACTGAAATCTCGGCGGAAACAGATATTGATAAATCTTGGGGGGCCTTCACCACAATATTGAACAATGCCATAACCATATGCGTACCCTATCGTAACAGACGTTCAGCTTTTAAGAAGAAACCTAAATGGTGGAATTACGAAATTCAAAATAGCCTATCTCATAGTAAATGCGTATACAGTAGATACATATCAACTCAGAGTGAGGCTGACAAACTAGAGTTGGACAGAATTCGCCGCGAAACCAAGAAATTAATAAAACGAAGCAAGAAAAATCTTGAAGAATATATAGCGGAAACGAGTAAATCTAATCCTAAAGAATTTTTTAGCTATGTAAATAATAAAAAGTCACTCACTTGTGGTATCGGACCGCTTGCTAATGATAATGGTAACCGCACGAACGATGAAAATGAAATGGCTACAATCCTAAATAACTTTTTCGCATCCGTATTTACCGACGAAGATTGTTTATCACCTCAACCGCCGGAGGTTAGAAGGACCGAAAAGATATTAAGTGGCATGCTCATCGTAGAAAGTGACATTTTACGCACAATTGAAAAGATTACAGTGAGCAAAGCTCCTGGTCCAGACAAAGTTACCCCTAGGGTCATAAAAGAAATCAAACATCAAATTTGTAAACCGCTCTCAATCATATTCAATAAATCTTTAACAGCTGGAAAAGTTCCGTCGGATTGGAAACTAGCAAATGTCACACCAATTTTCAAAAAGGGGGACAAGTCTCATCCAGGAAACTATCGACCAATTAGCCTGACCTCGATTGTTTGAAAGTTAATGGAGACTATCATTCGCGACAATATGGTGAAATTTTTCGAAGAAAATAATATAATAAATAATTCGCAACATGGCTTCCGTAGTAAACGTTCGTTTTTTTTTTTTTTTTTTTTTTTTTACGTCTCTGCCTATTGCGCCGGTAGGCTTGCTTGAGGGGCCTGGATGGTATTCGGCCCCAGCCCGTCATGGCGCAGGCAAGTGTTTATAGTGGCGTCATCTTCTCTTGGCTCATGCTGCCCCCCGGAACTCGTTCTTGATTCTTGGACGGCTTCCTCTAGAGTCCGGGTTGATGGGTGGTCTTTAGGACAGCATGTGGGTAGTTTTAAGTCACTCGGCGGTGACTGAAAAATCCGAGGTGGTAGCGTGGTGATTTGAGCCCGTGTCGTCCATCACGTGGTGAATGTGGGCCCAGCACGCTACCGCTTCAGCCACCGCCTACCCTTTAACTTTAACTAATTTACTTGATTTTTTTCATTATATTTTTGAGGTGTTCGATGAAAGCAGATCAGTAGATATTATATATCTGGATTTTCAAAAGGCATTTCATAATTTCATAATTTCATAATTTCACAAGGTCTTTGGCTGGTGGGATGAGGGGGTGGGGAGGAGCCTTCGCCTTAGCTGTCCTTCATCTTCCACCTTTGATAAGATAGTTAGTGTAGCTTGTCACAAACAGCCTCGTAAGGACCAGCAGGTCTGCTGTTGTTTATCTTTCCTTTGTGTTTCTTTGTGCTCTTGAAGGAGGTCAAGTCATAGGCAGGAGGAAATGCAATGAAGACTATTCCAGAGTTTACCAGTGCAAGGGATGAAAGAGTGAAGATGCTGGTTAACTCTTGCATAAGGGGTTTGGGCTATAGGGATGAGCTAGAGTAGAAAGTCGAGTGCCGCGGGAGAGGGGGGCCATCCAGTTAGCAAATCCAGAAGAGCAGTCAGCATGAAAATATTAATAGAAGATATAAAGAGAGGCAACATAGCCCGGAATTTAAGAGGTAGAAGACTGTCAGTATAAGGAGGGGAGTTGATGAGACGAAGAGCGTTTGACTATACTTTGTCGAAGAGAACTGTGTGAGTGGAGCCCCCCCACACAAGTGATGCATACTCAATACGAGGGCGGACAAGGCCCCTGTATATGGAGAGCATTTTTGCGGGGGAGAAAAACTGGCGGAGACCATACAGAACGCCCAACCTCGAGGGAGCTGATTTAGTGAGAGAGGAGATATGGAGTTTCCAGTTGAGATTTTGAGTTAAGGATAGGCCAAAGATGTTTAGTGTAGGAGAAGATGACAGCTGAGTGTTGTCGAAGAATAGAGGATAGGTGTTTGGAAGATTGTGTCTTCCATGCATTACTATGTTTGGCCATCTCTCTCCACTCATCTTTACCACATGTCCAAACCATCTCCTTTGCATATCTTTATTTGTCCAATATAGTGACTGACCGTCCTGTTCGTCGCCTCACCTCCTCATTTCTCACTCTGTCCTCCCATGTGAAACCACAGATCCTTTTCAAACATTTCATCTCAAAGGCGATCAACTTCCTCTCTTCCACCTTTCTCAGAACCCAACATTCTGCTCCATATAAGGCAGTTGGTATCACTGCTGCTGATAACAGTCTCAGTTTGAGACGTCTGCTCACAGTGTTACTTCTCCAAAGCTTTTCCAGTCTACCAAATGCTCTTTGTCCCATTACAAACCGTTCTCTCACAGACCTTTCCGTTTTGCCTTTTTCTCCTATGTGTACTCCCAAGTGTTTAAAATCTTCAACTAGTTCTATCTCTACTGTGCTGAGTCGTATGTTCAGCACTTCTCTTTCTCTACCGATCTTCATGCTCTTAATTTTGTTCTTATTGATTTCTAATTTGAATCCTTCGCACTGTTCTTCTGTCTTCTCCACCATTCTCTGTAAACCATCCCTGGTCTTAGCCACTATCATGCACTATATCGTCGGCATATATCATGTTTGTGAACTTCACACCGTTCACCTCGACGCCCCCTCTTCCTCTTCGAGTGCTTCCAGCATAACTCTCTCAAGGTATAAATTATATAGGTTCGGAGAGGGAGGACAACCCTGGATCATTCCTCGTGTTGTTGGAAACATTTCTGTCACCACATCTGCTTTCCTTACTCTTGCTGTTGTGTTGCCATACAACTCTTCTATTGCTCTTACCAGACTCTCCTCGAATCCCCAACTCCTCATCACTCTCATATTTCCCTCTCTATGCACCGAATCAAAGACTTGTTTAAAATCAATAAGAGCACAGTATGTATTTTGGGCCTTTTCCCATATTTTCTCTATTATCTGTGTAAGTGTAAAAATGTGGTCTGTCGTCCCTCTTCCGCTTCTAAAGCCTGCTTGTTATTCTCCATAAATTTATTTTCTCTTCTTTTTATTCTATTGTGTATTGTCTTGGCAAATACCTTGTAAGCGTGAGGAAACAAGCTTATTGGTCTATAATTAGCGCACTCTGCTGTATCTCCTTTCTTATGAATGGGGATAATTTCTGCCTGTCCCCATTCTTCTGCTACGCCTTTTCCTTCAATAGCACCCTGACAAATCTTATGCAGCCACCGGGCGATCACTGCACCCCCTGCCTCCAGTAGCTCCTTCGGCATTCCGTCCACTCCCAGCTTTGTATATATATATATATATATATATATATATATATATATATATATATATATATATATATATATATATATATATATATATATATATATATATATATATATATATATATATATATATATACACACACACACACACACACACACACACACATATATATATATATATATATATATATATATATATATATATATATATATATATATATATATATATATATATATATATATATATATATATATCTTGAATGTATTAAGTAGATTTTTTATTTAGCAAAACATCTGACTGCATACCTTCTTTTATATATATATATATATATATATATATATATATATATATATATATATATATATATATATATATATATATATATATATATATATATAACTTTGAATGTATTAAGTAGATTTTTTTAGATTTAGCAAAACATCTGACTGCATACCTTCAGCCAGTTCTATTTGTGATGTAAGGGAGGTTCAGACGTGACTTACCACGTGTTCATTTTCTCGCCAATGATGTTCAACAGTGGCAGGAGTGGGCCGCTTACTGTGAAGTTGCTTGGATGTCCTCTAAGTGCCAGCAACCCAACCCACTGAAACGAAAGTTACTAATATAGAAGGATCCTACCTAGTATGTTTTACCAGGAGATGCTGTTGCAAGGGCAACCCTGTCATATGAACTGCAATCTTCACAGTCCACAATCAAGTTTCACTGCCCATTGTGGAGGTGTATATTTGAAAAACAGAGAATTATCTTAAGTTCGATGTGACAAATCAAGTCAGTTGATCATCATCATTCATCAGTCACTGATCATCACCCTTCTCTATTGGAGGGCACACCGGCAGATGCGTTTCATCGGTCACCCTACGTCATTATATACGAAGGCTCCGTTAAGCAAGTCACCGTGCAGCGCCCTTCCTTTCTTCTGAAACCCACATCTGGATCAGTAGATTTTCTCCAACCATATCTGTTATAATATTCCCCTTGATGTTCGAAACTCACGGTTACTTCTTAAGCCCTGTAGGACACACTAGGAGTGACCATTATCGCTGGGTCACTGCGTGAAAGTACTGTTGGTCTCTTGAGTCATTGCTTATCTAATTAATAACCAGCCATTCACACACTGACAGTAGCCCATAGGACTTACAAATGCTTCCTCTCAAACTTCTACGGGTCACCCCGCTAACCCATCATGGGCAAAAAAAAAATGGATAGAAAATGGGTTCTGGCAATATTACCAAAAACATATATGGGAAGACATAAATGATAAGGGGCACCATAGAAGTAGGAAAGGGATAATCTGACACTTAGCCAATTGGCGGCGTCACTGTCAACCGATTACTATGGGAAGCCTCGGATTGGTGCATTTTATCATTTATAAGATCTTTGTTACACTAGCAAATATCTTACAGATGATAGAGGACACCATCCTGTGGCTTCCCATTGTAATCAGTCGCCAGTGGCCCAGCCAAGCGGCTGTGTATTAGTTAGATTTTTCCCTTCATACACGACTGGAGCATAATACCATTTATAAGGTCTTTGGCATGGTATATGTATATATATTAGTCATGTATCGGATGTCAGATTTTAGAGATTCGCGGATGCGGATGTGTATGCGGATGTCATATTTACTTATTTTGAGGATGCGGATGCGGATATCAGATTATGACATCCTCACGGATGCAGATGCCGATGGGGATGTGTGCAAGGTTTTGGTAATTCAATAATTAGCACCTTTTTTTTTACATCTCGGCCTATAGCGCCGGTAGGTTTTCTTCTTGGGCCTAGTGGTCGGTCGTCCCAAGCCCCTCATGGCACAGCCAATTTTTTTTTTATAGTGGCGCCAGTTATGCTAGGCTCATGCTGCCCCCTGGAACTCATTCTTGATTCACTTGGACGATATCTTCTAGAGTCTGGGTTAATGGGTAGTCTTCAGGCCACTCGGCGGTGACTGAAAAATCCCAGGTGGTAGCGTGCACATTCGAATTGACGTTGTCCATGGCGCCGTGAATGCTAGGCTCGCACACTAACCACTCAGCAACCGCCTATCTATTGCAAGATGTTAGCTGGTTTTCTTACACAATACTGCATTATGTAATTTTAAAGCTTTATGACGAATTTCAGCCACACATAATGTGTGTTACCAGATGCGGAACAGAAATCTGGTTGATCTTCTTCACTTTGCCGCCCCCGAAGTATTGCGCCGGGGACATATGTCCCCCCAACCCCCCTCCCCCTCCCTCGTGACGCCACTGCACAAGGGTCCGACATGCAGGAGATGAGCGGGGAGGGGGTCGTGGTCCACTACACCCAGGGCGCCTCGGAACGCCGCCGGGCTTAACCTGACTCTCTCTCTCTCTCTCTCTCTCTGCCGGCCAGGCTGCTTCTCTTCATACCTACACAATATTACATATAGTACATACAGTTACACAGTTCAATACATACATACATACTTTTACAAATTTACGTGATACATAAATACTGCATAGTTACTATGTAAAATTATCTCCATCCTTCTGCCCTTCCGCAAAATTCTTTACACCTTAGGTTGTGTAAATTTGAAAGGAAATGAATAGGTATAATTTTAGTAGAAAATGAACATGCATTAATTAATTTTCTTCAACTTTGCAAGCTCTGTACTCTGTAGTCTGCATTGTGATATCTAAGTCTGTGACTCTGTAATGAATAAAATATATCCGCAACATCCTCTTTGTGTAGTGCGGATGCGGATGCCGATGTTTAGTTCATCACAAATGCAGATGCGGATGCGGATGTTTCATTTATTAGAAATGCGGATGCGGATGCGGATGTGACAAATTATGTGGATAAGGATATATATATATATATATATATATATATATATATATATATATATATATATATATATATATATATATATATATATATATATATATACCCGGTCAATCTTTTTTTTTTTAACAGCATGAGAGAAAGCTCAAGGGCACTAAAACAAAGTAGCAACTAAAAAGCCAGCCGAGCGCTGCTCCAACAACAGAAAACAGAACAAGAGGCCAAAAGAAAAGATCCATTTCGGGAGAAGAGGTGTCTTGACATTCCTCTCTTGTAAGAGGTCGTCATAAGCAGGAGGAAATACAAACAGAGGAAGGATGTTCCAGAGTGTACCAGTAGAAGAGATACAAGAATGAACACGCTGGTAAATTCTTGCATAAGGGGTATGGACAGCACAGGAGTCAGAAATAGTAGAAAGTCAAATACAGCGGGAGGGGAGGAGGCATGCAGTTAGTAAGTTTGGAAGAGCAGTCGGAATGTAAATATCGGTATGAGATAGAAAGAGATGCA
This sequence comes from Eriocheir sinensis, assembly GCF_024679095.1. Classification (NCBI taxonomy): domain Eukaryota; kingdom Metazoa; phylum Arthropoda; class Malacostraca; order Decapoda; family Varunidae; genus Eriocheir; species Eriocheir sinensis. The sequence continues at coordinate 39,717 of NW_026110807.1, forward strand.
ACACACTGTCAGTAAGAGGAGGGGAGTTGAAGCCATTGCCTCCACTCTGTCCAAGAGAGCTGTGTGTGTAGAGCTCCACCACACATGAGATGCATACTCCATACCAGGGCGGACAAGGCTCTCGTATATGGACAGCATCTGTGTGAGGGAGAAGAACTGGCGGAGACGATACAGAACGCCTAACCTGGAGGAAGCTGATTTTGTAAGAGAGATGTGAAGTTTCCAGTTAAGATTTTGAGTTAAGGATAGACCGAGGATATTTAGTGTAGAAGATGACAGCTGAGTGATGTCAAAGAATTGGGGATAGGATTTGGAAGATTGTGCCGAGTTGATAGGTGGAGAAATTGAGTTTTTGAGGCGTTGAAGGACACTAGGTTCCTCCTGCCCCAATCAGAAATGATTGCAAGATCTGAGGTTAAGCGTTCAGAAGCCTTCAGCCTGAAATCATGTAATTCCTGTGGGGAAAGTCTTCTACTAAATTATGTTGAGTAATGCAGAGTTGAGTCATCAGTGTACGAGTGAAGAGAACAGTTTGTTGTGGAAAGATATCAGATGAATCATAGAAACCTTGTAGGAGATAGGATAGAGCCCTGCAGGACGCCACTACTGATAGGTTTATGGGAAAAAAACTACCGCAATACCACAGCAGAGATAGAGCAGCCGGCGAGAAAAATGGAGACGAAAGTACAGAGAGAGCGATACATTCCGTAGGAGGGTAGTTTGGAGAGCAAAGATTTGTGCCAGACTCATCCAAAGGATTATGATATGTCAATGGCAACAGCAAACGGCTAAGAGAGGATAACCAGGAGACAGTTCAGAGAGCAAGAAGATCACCAGTAGAAAGCACCTATCACCACTTCTGACATTTTATCTGATCGGCAGTACTGGTTCCGCAGTACTGCCGATCAGATAAAATGTCAGAAGTGGTGATAGATGCTTATGAATCTCCCGGTTAAGGATTAATTCAAAAGCTTTATAAAGACAGGAAAGTAAAGCTATAAGACGGTAGTTTGAGGGATTGGAACGGTCACCCTTCTTAGGCAAAGGTTGTATGTGGGCGTACTTAAAGCATAAAGTAAAGATAAGTGTTAAAGGCAGAGACGAAAGAGTTTAATCAAAAAGGATGTCAGCACGGAAGGACAGTTTTTAAGGACAATAGTGGGCACTCCATCAGGCCCATAAGCCTTCTGAGGATTGAGGCCAAGGATAACATAGAACTCATCTATCATAAGAATCTTAATAACAAGCATAGTGGAGTCAAAGGGGGGATGATTAGCCGGAATATGCATTGAATCGTCCAGATTGGAGTTTTTACAGAGAGTCTCAGCGAAAAGTTCAGCCTTAGAGATAGATGTGATGGCGATGCTGCCGTCAGGATTAAGGAGAGGAGGGAAAGATTAAAAAGTGAAATTGGAGATGATTTTGGCTTGGTGCCAGAAGTCTCATAGCACGAGAACAAGCGTGATTGAACTAATGCTGGGATCACACATCCGCGATTTCGCTCTGCGACAGTTGGCGATTTTGAAAATTTCCGAAATCGGCATATACGCTCGACATCGTAGCGACGTCCCTGCGATTAGTCGCAATAGTCGCTCGATAAAGTTCGCGCGACTTGCGGGTGCCGGCCCGTCGCGCGAACATTTTGAAATGCTCAAAAAGTTCGCAGAAAGTTTGCCATATTGGCCAAATCGCACGACTATTCGCACGGTTGAGCACGGGACCATCGCAGTATGCGCTCGCATACCCTCGTCAAACGCAAGGTGTCGCGGTGTATGCGAGCGTATATGCGAGCGACTTTGTACATCGTGCGTATGGCAGCGACGCTGCTTCGGAAAGCGAGATGGCAGCGAGCGAGCGGGAAGGTGTGAAAAACCGTTGGCGAGCGACCACTCGCTCGCACTCACACTGTCCTGCCACACGCCGCTACCCTGCCCGCCTGCAAAATAATAGCCTAGTATTCATGAATTTATAATATAGCATATTAACCCTAACTGCTAAATAATAGTCTAGTATTCATGAATGGAAAATAGTAGTAGGTAATGGTGACAGTGACGGGACCAAAATAATTCGCAAGCATGATCAAGAATTTGCAGCCAAAAAAAAATGACGTCGAAAAATTTTGTACGTCGAATTTCCCGGCCGTGCGGCCAGTCAGCCGGACGGCCAGCCAGCCAGCCGCGCGGGCAGCCAGCCGCCGAGGGGACCTCCCCACTACCCAACCGGGGAGTGGTCACAAACCTACCCAAAAGTGACCATTTCCCCCCCCCCCCCCCACCCACCCACCCACCCCACCCCAAACACCCACCACCTTCCACGCCATCGTGTCTCCCCGGAGGCCTGAGCGTCACCCTCCTGCCGGGGATTGGTTAGGGGCGTCCTTTCGCGCGGTGCCGGGCGTCGCCTCCTGCCGGGGATCGGTTAGCGCGAGCGGTGACGTGTTCAGGGGATCGGTTAGGCGTCCTATCGCGCCCTCCTGCGGGGGATCGGTTAGCCCGAGCGGTGCCTAGTTCAGGCGATCGGGTCGGGGCGTCCTATCGCGCCGTGCCGCGGCCACACCCTCCTGCACGGGGATCTGTCCTTTCGCACCGTGCCGGGGGATCGGTCCTTTCGCGCCGTGCCGGGGCGTCCTTTCGCCCCAGTGCCGGGGGATCGGTCCTTTCGCACCGTGCCGGGGCGTCACCCTCCTGCCGGGGGATCGGTCCTTTCGCACCGTGCCGGGGCGTCACCCTCCTGCCGGGGATCGGTTAGCGCGAGCGGTGACTTGTTGGGCGGAGGCCTGTGGCTACCTTTCCCCCTCCCTCTCCCTCTCCCGCTATTGATTTTTTTTCCAGTTTGCCAGCATGTGTGCGTGTCCCCCTCTATGCCCTACCGGTGACTTGATGGTCAGTCTGAGGTACCACTACCCCTCCCTCTACCCGCTATTGATTTTTCAGTTTGCCAGCATAAGCGTGTGTGTGTGTGTGTGTGCGTGTGTTACTGTTGATTTTCATATTGACTGGAGTTATATCGATTGTCTTGGGGTAGGAACGGGAAAAGTAGATTTTATACATTTTTATTGAAATATAGTGGAAAAAATGGTATGACAAGTTATTATATTACCTTAATCTAGTCTATTTTATTTGTTCTTTCTTAATCCAGGCTAATTTGTTCTTTCTTAATCCAGACTAAATACATGCTATGCCTACTAGTCTATTTTATTTGTTCTTTCTTAATCCAGGCTAATTTGTTCTTTCTTAATCCAGACTAAATACATGCTAAGCCTACTAGTCTATTTTATTTGTTCTTTCTTAATCCAGGCTAATTTGTTCTTTCTTAATCCAGACTAAATACATGCTAAGCCTAAAAACAAAAATACACATTCGCCATAAAAAAAAATATATCGATTGTCTTGGGGTAGGAACGGGAAAAGTAGATTTTATACATTTTTATTGAAATATAGTGGAAAAAATGGTATGACAAGTTATTATATTACCTTAATCTAGTCTATTTTATTTGTTCTTTCTTAATCCAGGCTAATTTGTTCTTTCTTAATCCAGACTAAATACATGCTATGCCTACTAGTCTATTTTATTTGTTCTTTCTTAATCCAGGCTAATTTGTTCTTGCTTAATCCAGACTAAATACATGCTAAGCCTACTAGTCTATTTTATTTGTTCTTTCTTAATCCAGGCTAATTTGTTCTTTCTTAATCCAGACTAAATACATGCTAAGCCTACTAGTCTATTTTATTTGTTCTTTCTTAATCCAGGCTAATTTGTTCTTGCTTAATCCAGACTAAATACATGCTAAGCCTAAAAACAAAAACACACATTCGCCATAAAAAAAAATGACATATTACAAACTCACACCGTACAGGCTCAAAGAAATACAATGGAAACCCACCATCCTACCCTTTTTTTTTTTCCCTCCCCCAAAATAAATCCTAATTGAAAGAGACATATTACAAACTTATGTCGTACATGCCCAAAGACAGCCCATAAAAGGATGACAACACGAGTACATATACAAATGAAGAAAAAAATACACAACACAAGCACATATATATAAAAAATAATACACACAGAGCGAGTACATATATAAAAAAAATTGTTAAGCACTAAATATAGGACTCTCATCAAGAACATTTATATAAAAAATAATACACACAGAGCGAGTACCGGTTAGGGGCGTCCTTTCGCACTGTGCCGGGGCGTCACCCTCCTGCCGGGTGGACTTAAGACTCGAGTTTTGGAGCACGACATGTGTGTTTGGGCGGGAAAAAAAAACTGGTGTGCATGCGGCTTGGTCCCCTACGCCTTTTCCGGCGTGCCCACGCCACCATGTCTCCCCTACCCCTTCTATACCCACCCTTATGCGAGCGTCGGCTTGTTGGGCGGAGACCTGTGGCTACCATTCCCCACCTCCTCCTTGGGCGGAGGCCTGTGGCTACCATTCCCTACCTCCCTCCACCCAGGGAAATTTATTGAAGAAAAGTTGCTCATTTTATCACGAATGAGTCTGTGAAAAGTATAGTTTATAAACTTATAAGGAGAGAAAGAGAGAGAGGAGCGAGAACGGGGAAAAAAAAAAAAAAAGTAGAACAGCGGAAGCAAAGCCTCGGCTTGGTGACCGAGTTATTTATTGCCTCCGAGCACCCGCCACCACGCCACGCCGTCTCTTTTCAGTCCATCTGCGACAATCGAAGCGAAGGGAGACACGAGCGTGAGTAAAGTGGTGTATATGCGTAACCGTTTCGTCTGTGAAAAAAAGAGTGTGGGGAACGTGCGCTATCGGTGTGATTTAAGCTGCGTATACCTCCGATTTCCCACGACCGTATTTTATATATGAAAATTGGACGACAGTCAGTCAAACCGACCAAAAGGGTGTGCTACGCGCTGAGCATCGCCCTCCTGCCGGGATCGGTTAAGGGTGCCGTTCGCTCCGTGTTGGGGAGCCACCACTATCTTTCACGCTATGCCGGCGCGTGCCTCCCTCCAGCCACCATTGACGCCCCCCGGTGAAGTATGGGTATGTGTTTGGGCTAGCGTGAGCGCTGCTTAGCCCCCGATCCCTCGCGAACGGCGGCGGCGGCGGCGGCTGAGGTTTGAAAAAGGGGTGTGTGGGGAGACGTCCGTGTGATTTGCGCATATTTTATATACACGCGCTTGAAAAAATCCGCATGAATTGTGTATATTTTATATAAATGAACTAAAAAAAAAAAAAAATGGAAGATACCGGCGATAGTAAGGATAATTGTTTGAGTTTCAAAAAAGAGATAAATGAGGAGGTAGATAAACTCATGGACATTATTAACAGCAGTGGCGAAGGAGAGGAGGATATGGACGGTAATTGTTTGAGTTTCGATGAAGAGATAGATAAACTCATGGGCATTATTATCAACAGTGGCGAGGAGGAGGAGGAGGAGGAGGAGGAGGAGGAGGAGGAGGAGGAGGAGGAGGAGGAGGAGGAGGAGGACTGGGAGGAGGAGGACGAGGCGGAGGAGGAGGAGGAGGAGGAGGAGGACGGGGAGGAGGAGGAGGATGAGGAGGAGGAGGACGGGGAGGAGGAGGAGGAGATGGATGATGATGTTTGCTTGAGTTTCGATGAAAAGAGAAAGGAGGAGCTAGATAAATTCGCTGACATTACTATCAGCAGCGGCGGAGAATGGGACGGAGAGGAGGAGGAAGAGAAGGAGGAGGAGGAAGAGGAGGAGGGCGAAGATTGTAGCGACAATGCTATTAATGATGATGATGATGATGATGATGATGATGATGGTGACAGGGGGTTTGCCGCGCATACCCCTGTCTGAGACTGGGCGGAGGGGGAAAAGAGGACCTGTCCAGCGGCAAGCAAAGATGAGGTCAGCCAACAACGCGGGGGTGGAAGTGGGTGTCCCGCTGCCAGCGAGGAAGAGGAAGGGAGCGTTGGTGACGGCAATATTGATAGCGACACACCACCCGCTGATGAAGATAATGTTGAGAGACAGCGCGCAGAAGTCATCAGAAGGGAATACGCCTTTGATCGCGATTTACTTTATTTAGAGTTTAGTATACCTCCAGATGACGCTAGCGATCCACAGAGCTTTCTTAGAAACAACAGAGTAGAATTTATTCAAATATTACGTGATGAGATAGAAGCCATGGATCATCCTCCCCCCCAAGTCAGGGCGTATGCTGAAATGCGAATCAACTTGTGAGATTGGGCGAGGAAGAGGATATTAGTCCGTTTTATATGGTTTTTCCATCAGAGCTCATTACCCAGGGCGAGGTACCGCGTTTTGTAGAAAACGTAGTCCAGTACATGGCGGAACGCTTGGAAAGACATTTGAATGAAGTAGAAGGCTCGGGTTTCATGATACTGGAAATTGACATGTTTAAAGTAATCTTAGGTAGAACAGGTCATCGAGCGGCGATAGGCATACACGTCAATAAACCATTGGGCTTCCGGGAGCTCGCACCATTTTAACCCTTCGGGCGATGAGGGTTACTGTCTTGTGCAATGTCTCGCGGCTCACGCTCTTTTGGAAAAAGATCCTAAAATTCAGGACCTTCCTCGCAAAACAAAAACACTGAGACAATGCAAGAAATTAGTGACTGTGCCAGATATAGATTTCCCTCTAGCGTGGGAAGATATTGCGCTAATCGAGCGGATGAATAAGCTCTCCATTTATGTGTACGCAGTAGCCCCCATTGATGATGATGATGATGATGATGATGATGATGATGATGATGATGATGAGGAGGAGGAGGAGGAGGAGGAGGAGGAGGAGGAGGAGGAGCGCCAAAGAATGCGTCGGAAGAGCGGAAATAGTTGGGGTGGGACTAGGCACGAGATTTATGTAACCCGGAAAGGTGCAGGTACTGGGACATATGTTGCTTTATTATTACTGGATGGGCAACATTTTGCCCTCATAAAAGATTTCGCAAAATTCATGCCAGCATTTATGAGAGGTCATAAACGGCGCTTAAAAGGCCAGACGCTGAATCAGTACTCTAGATATTGCAAAAACTGCTTGACTGGATATTTTGACAAAGCCGACCTTGAGGAACATGAAGCCAGTTGTCAGATTCAGCAAAAACTTGTATTCCCCACCTCAAAATCAGTGCTGCAATTCACTGACAGCGGTAAAACATACCCTCCATCGCACACTGCCTTTTTTGATTTTGAGTCTATTCTTGACGACTCTGAATCCAACAGTCACGTTATCAATCAGCACAGAGCCATGGCGTACGCCTTCTGCATCTTGGATTCAGCGGGCTCTGTAGTTTGCAAACAGAATTACTGCAGGAGAGATGCAGCGTCACACTTTCTCAAGAACCTGGCCTCCTCCTGGAGGAAAATTAAAGAGGAAAGGAAAACATATGACATGGTCCTAACCCCCGAGGCGGTAATTGATTTCAAACGTCAGACGACGTGTCAGATTTGTAAGAAAGAATTTCAGAATACAAAAGACAAACATCGCCATCACGATCATACCAGACCTGGCCCAAACTATCTTGGTGCATTATGTAGAAGATGCAATACATTATGTGTCAGTAACCGCTGTCAACTTCCTACATTTGCCTTTCACATGACTTATGATATGAGCCTGATACTGAAAGAAGCCGACCGACAGAGTTTCCATAGGAAGAAAACTAACGTAATCACTAAAGCGGGATTACGTTTTTTGAGGGTAGATGTGGACAATATAAAGTTTCTCGACGCGAGAGCCTTTCTTGATGGCAGTCTGGCCCATCTCAGCGCAGAACATATTGCCTCGGGGGAATCTCTACCTGTCACTCGAGCGCTCATAAATCATTTCCCCGCACCGGCGCGTGAGCTCCTCCTCACAGGAAAGCAATGTTTTCCTTACGAGTTCGTCAATGATTTTGACAAATTAGCGCGTCAGTCACTTCCAGACATTGAAGATTTTATAGCAGGCTTAAAAGCCGCGGCGTAAGTGAGGAGGAGTACAGCCACGCGCAAGCAGTGTGGAATGCCCTGGGTTGTCAAACCTTAAAGACTACATGCGCGCATACCTTCTAGTAGATGTAGGCTTGCTTGCTGACATTCTACAGAAATGGCGAAGCGTGTTGCATGAAACATATGGATTAGATATAACACATTATGTCTCTCTCCCCGGATACGCTTTCGACAGCTTCTTAAAATCAACAGAAGCCAAAATAGAACAGCCGAGCGATCCAGACTTGTATCATCTTGTAAGAGACAATGTAAGAGGAGGCTTTACTACAGTAGTCCAACCACAGGCAGTTGCAAATAACCATCACATTAATCCTGATTTCAACCCCGAACGAGACACCCCAACACACATTATCTATTTAGATAAGAATAGTCTGTATCCTACAGTAATGTGTAGGCCGCTTCCTGAGAGAAATTTTAAAAATTATCGGTAGAAGAAAGAAAGGAGTGGTTAAGAACTCATGACATAGCAAATGTGGAGACGAATGGAAGCGTGGGGTACTGGTTTCGCTGCGACTTACACCCAATTGAGTCCGATGTGGCTAGGTCAACGGATGAGTTTCCTTACATCCACCACATGGACATAGATAGCGAGCAACACCTGTCTGAACACAGCAAGGCATTTATGGCGAAAACAGGATGGCAACTCCCTAGGGTGACGCGAAAGCTTGTTGGATCGCATTGCGCTCAGTATGGTGTCCTCACCACGCTACCCATGTTGCAGTTTTGCTTGGGAATGGGAGGTAAAATTGCAGAAATCCACGATATCTATCAGTTTACCCAATCCACATTTCTTAAAGAGTTTATGGAGGGTAACATCAAAGCACGACGCGAGGCCAGCAGTAAAATCCTACAGAAAGCCTATAAAGTCATTTCAAATAGTATATTTGGTCGAACCCTTATGGATCCAGTCAAATATAGCATAAATACAGACATTGTAACCTCCAAGTCAGCACTACGGCGCAGGTTACGAGACCCATTATTCAAGAGACTCATACCTCTTAGTAACGACAGAGTCCTTGTTGTTCGAGGAAGGAAGAACATTCGCATCAACCAACCAAATTACATTGGTTATCAGATTTTGGAGCTTTCTAAGGTTGAAATGTACGACTTCTATTACCACATAATTCGAAAAGCCTGTGGCGCAGAGAATGTCTCATATATTTACGGCGACACAGATTCGGCTGCCATATGCGTCTCTAACTTCCAAGACATTAGTGAATTTTATTCGCTTCCACTCATAAAATCCATAATGGATTTTAGTAACTTCCCCACCACCGCCTATGACACTTCCAAGAAAGGTCAAGCGGGGTATGTCAAGTCAGAAGTGGGCGCAGCCCATATAAAGGAAGTGCTTTGCCTGAAACCTAAGATGTACTCTATCAAATTGCATGATCCCTCAAGCGGCGAGGATGCAGAAATAAAAAAAGCTAAAGGGGTACCTCACTATAGTTTGAGAAACTATAATCATGAAAAATACAGACAGGTACTGCAAGGGGCGGGGGTGGATAAGGCACGCCTCTATAGCATCCGCACCCTGAAAGGTCAGGTATGCACTACCTCCATTGAGAAGGCGACTTTAAGCGCATTAGACAACAAAAGAGTGCATCTGCTCTCTGATGACAGCATGCCGGGTAATCCTTCTCGTGTTTTTACGAGCTTATGGCCACCCTGATTTACCTGAGAATCTGCGTCAAATGCGGAGGACATCTCAAACTGCTTCTACTAGCCGCGCCACTACTGCCACTACTGCTAGTACTACTCATAATGTTGTCGGGGATACTTTAAGTGAAAGTGGTGATGAGGATGTGTATAGTCACGGAACTAGACCAGTGGCGTGTAATCTATGGAGAAAAAGATATAGGAAATACAACGTAGAGAACGTTAATCGATCAAACAAAAGAAAGAGGAGAGAAACCAATGTCTCCCCATCGCGCCAGCTACCAGCAGCGTCAAAATCTCCACGGTTGCCTTTATCCTCACCTCCCCACCCCGAGAATAGCATGGAGATTCCCTCCCCACCGGGCTGGGTTTCAGACAAAGGAGCTCACGCAGTGGCTGTAACGGTGACAGAGCTCGCGCTAAAGCAATCATTGATATAAAGGTCGAATATATAAGTATATGACGGCCCACAATAAACTTGAGTATATTTCCATCTTGCAGAAGGTACTCGAGAGCTATAACCACACGCCTCACGCTCATCTAGGAAAACCCCCAGCCGAAGTACTTGCCATGAAGAACCCGCGACGAATCATTCGTCAGTTTAAGAAAATGCATAATTATAAAAATAGAGAAAAGCGTCAAGGCAAAGCCAGTCGTATGCTGAACATCGGAGACTACGTTCGACTCGTGGGCGCGACGCTCAAGATATTTCCTAATGACCTCGAATTCACCAACAAGAAGAAAAAAAGCACCTCCCTCGCCTTTGTTCACAAGGATCTTGTTTTGTTGTTGGCTAAACTCTCCCCGACAAGCGGAAAAAGTAATTGCAGTGTTGAACAAGAAACATATAGATTGCTTGTCAGAAGTGTTTCTAAATTTCCTAAAACTAATCTTACGCGAAATACAAAGATTGTGAAATCCCTGAACAAATATAAAAACACATAAGGAAACTCGCCAACAAGGGGTAAGTACACTAAAAAAAAAACTACTGAGAACGCAGCGTGGAGGCGCTATACTATCTGTGCTGTTACATCTGTCATCTAGTGTCATAACTGGTCTTTTAACAAAATGAAGGAATATTGTCTCATCCCGAAATAAACAGAAGAACAATTTTTACTCAAGTCTTCTACGGGAGCCGTAACATAAAACGAAACAGAAAGACGGACGAGGAAAAAAAGAAAAGAGAGTGCGGAAACCGTTGTCGGGTTCGACGGTCAAGGCGTCAACTGCATTAAAAAATATAAAGAGACGCGCGCTGCAAGATGTATTAACCCCAAACAACCACCGCCATCTATAGCGGCCATAGGTCCTCGCACGACGTTCCCCACCAATACTATCGATTCGAAACCTGCCATAGATAACAGGATTGATGTTAGAATGAAAGCAGCTCAAAGGATTACGCCAAAGCTTTCTTAGCTCTCATGAAACATACTCCAGGAATTACATGGGATACAAACGGAAATCTTTTGAGCCCCATTAATAATTTTAACGTCATTGATATATTGCAAACCTTAAGTGACGTCAACAGCAAATTAGGCTTCAAAGCTGATGATATACCATTTATTAAAATGCTTTTCCACAACACAAACTTAGATCCCTCATTTATACGCAATAATAAGGCAAGGAAGCAACTGTTTGGAGGAGGTGGGGGAGGAAGGAGAAGTGCCCCAATTCGGGCAAAGCCACGCCCACGCCTTCTTTCTCCGCCCCCGCGGATGCCGGGTATGACGTGGGAGAATTATCGCGTATAAAAAGGATTTTGTTTTGGGGTGGGATATAGACACTTGTGTGACCTCGCAGGACAGGGAGACTCTAAGCGTGAGTAAGAGCGAGAATTAATATATATTTTTCTATAAACATGTCAGACTATCCCATCATTCCTGTGAAGGGGCGAATGACCGATCGCCAGTTCATTGACGACAGTGTGTGTTTAGTAGCCACCATCAACGCCAGCAGTTTTAAACTTAGCGGTATAGCCAAGGACTTGGCTGAAGTGTATGGCTATGCTAATCTCTTTGAAAATCGGAAACAACTTTATAATTTGAACAGAGTCGTTTGGAGTGACAGACCGAATGTGGGGTCGCTGGTAGTGAAGGAACCACCTACGGAATCAAATTATCCCATTGTGGTGGGTATGGTGACTCAATTTTGTCAGGGTGAATCTGTAGAATATAATGACGTGTCAAGATATTTTATTGAAACCAGCAGAGATATGCATTATGTGAACGGTTTAATGTCGGACACCAAGCAAAGCAGACGCGATAATTTTAAATGTTGCCTCAATGAGCTAGGTGATTATGTAAAGCAGAAAAAAAACATTCGAAAAGTCATTTTCCTACCGGCGTAGGACGAAGGGAAAGATGGATCATGAATGGAACGTGGCCTACTTGAAGGAGCTAAGATCTTTGCCCACCAACTAGATTTGAATAACGTTAAGGTAATGCTCTTGGGGCAGGAAGAGGGACGAAGAATCTCCCCGAAAGCCTCAACTGCCGGGGATGGGCGACAGACACAAACCACTGTGTAGCTATAAAAATTACGTACGCCCTGACCCCATCATTATATTCTAAGTACTTTCGAAGTTTCTTAAATAAGCATAAAGATTATCCTGTTTTTAAACTTGCCACAAGATTACAGTCGGACAAAACTCTGGTGTGTGGCGTGTATTGCATTCAATTCGTATACTTATGTAATAAAATAGGCTTAGAGAGGACTAGTCAGTTTTTGAAAGATAATTATGATTTAGGAAATTTTTTGAAGAATGACAGAAAGGTGTTAACATATGCTTATAGAATGTTTAAAATGCCCCCATGTATAAAAACATTTTGTCAATCTAGTCAAGGACTGACTTACAAGCATTGTATTTCTAAGATATGTGGCTAACTTATTAAATGCTACAATGTGCGTGTGTGTGTGTAAAAAATGTAGAGCAGTAGCATGTGGCTTATTCATTTATGGCGTGTGTGTGCATTTATATGTAGTTATTAAGAACAAGGATTCTGTTTTTTTTTTTCGTGCGACGTGACCGGATGGGCGTGAGTTTGTTCACGCTTTCCTATGTGTAAAAAATGTAGAGAAGTAGTATGTAGCTTATTCATTTATGGCGTGTGTGTGTGTGTGTGTGTGTGTGTGTGTGTGTGTGTGTGTGTGTGTGTGTGTGTGTGCAATTATATGTAGTTATTAAGAACAGGATTATGTTGTTGTTGTTTTTTTTCGTGCGACGTGACCGGGTGGGTGTGAGTTTGTTCACGCCTTCCTATTGTTCGGAAGTAGCATGTGGCTTATTCATTTATGGCGTGTGTGTGCATTTATATGTAGTTATTAAGAACAAGGATTCTGTTTTTTTTTTTCGTGCGAAGTGACAGGATCGGCGTGAGTTTGTTCACGCTTTCCTATGTGTAAAAATGTAGAAGTAGCATGTTGCTTATTCATTTTTGGCGTTTGTGTGTATTTATATGTAGTTATTAAGAACAGGATTATGTTGTTTTTTTTTCGTGCGACGTGACCGGGTGGGTGTGAGTTTGTTCACGCCTTCCTATTGTTCGGAAGAAGAATGGCTTGTGGTTTTGGGCATGTGTGCGCGTGTTTGCATACATGTGTGTGCGTGTCCCCTATAACCTGGGGTAGCCTCGGAAGAAGAAAAGGCTTGTGGTAGTGTGCGCCTGTTTTTTTTTTTTTCGTGCGACGTGACCGGGTGGGTGTGAGTTTGTTCACGCTTTCCTATGTGTAAAAAATGTAGAGAAGTAGTATATAGCTTATTCATTTATGGCGTGTGTGTAGTTATATGTAGTTATTAAGAACAGGATTCTGTTTTTTTTTTTTTCGTGCGACGTGACCGGGTGGGTGTGAGTTTGTTCACGCCTTCCTATTGTTCGGAAGAAGAATGGCTTGTGGTTTTGGGCATGTGCGCGCGTGTTTGCATACATGTGTGGGCGTGTCCCCTATAACCTGGGGTAGCCTCGGAAGAAGAAAAGGCTTGTGGTAGTGTGCGCATATGCCCCAAATAACCCCGGGTGGCTTAGTCAGTCCCCTAACGTTGCGAGAGGAGCATCATGGAGGAAGTCTTCGCCGTCATGAACTTACAACAACAACAGCCCCACGCTGCCGCTGCAACTCTTCATGCTGACGATGTTGACGATCAGATAATGGGTCAAGCTGCATTAGAAGTTGAAGCCATGGATAACACATCCCAAGCTGAAGCCGTGGATAACACATCACATCCCAGAAACGGAGGTGAGATATCCGCCTCTTGTATTTTTTTCTGCGCGCACAAGCGCTGGTGTGTGTGTGTGTGTGTGTGTGTGTGTGTGTGTGTGTGTGTGTGTGTGTGTGTGTGTGTGTGTGTGTGTGTGTGTTTAAAAAATATATATATATATTTCTTGTCATTTCAGCGGATGTTGGTGGTGGTGAGGTGGGGGATGTTCCAGAAACTCCCAAGTCTACCGGTGAACACATCACGGGCGAGTCATTGGGCAACAACAACCGCGGCGCGTTGGGAGGTGTTGGTAAAATGGGAGGCGCGTGCTGAGAGAGGGCTTCTGCGACTTCTGAAGGATGTGATACCTCCATTACCAGTGTCTCGTCTGAAGAACGACCCACCGGCCAGCGTAACGCATAGTAAGTATTTTTTATTCTTACAAAGAGAGAGAGAGAGAGAGAGAGAGAGAGATTGATTTTTTTTTGTCTAATAATGTTTCTCTATCTTTTCATAAGTCCACGGCAACAACAACAGACACGCTTCGGTGATGGTGTGTCTTGACTCTCCGTCGGGCGCTGAATCGCGAGAGCGGCGGCGAAGTCATCTGCAGCAAAAAGATCATGAAATGCGTCAATCACGACTGGAAAAAAATGCAGCATATGGCGGAAGTGTTGCGGCAGCTCCAGCAGCAGGAGACGCACCAGAGACGACAAGATCGCGACCGGGGACAAGAACGGCGGCGAAGAATGACAAAGAATAATATGCCGAAGCAGCAAGAACACCGGGACCCAAGACTGTCTCAGAAGAGCCTCCACAAAGTTGGGAGAAAAAAACTTCAGGTGGCCAAACGTCAGGCGGGTCTCTTCTCCTCAGCGGCGGCGTACGGTCGGGGAAAACCAATGAAAAAAAATCTCTCTGTGACCAAGAAACTCGTCTTTGAAGATCCACCAGCGCGGCGTGCAGCAGCAGCGGCCGCTGGAGAAAATCTCGCGCCACAACCGGGCCCTTCCAATGCGGCTCGTGCGGACGAAACAAATGAAAGCTTCTCAAGCACTGACCTTCCTTCAGCTTTCAATTCTTTGAATTTTTCTCATAGCATGGACGTGAATAATATTATAAATGTTCTTGATGAGAGTCCTATATTTAGTGCTTAGCAATTTTTTTTATATAATATGTACTCGCTCTGTGTGTATTATTTTTTATATATATGTACTTGTGTTGTGTATTTTTTTTCTTCATTTTTTTTTATGGCGAATGTGTATTTTTGTTTTTAGGCTTAGCATGTATTTAGTCTGGATTAAGAAAGAACAAATTAGCCTGGATTAAGAAAGAACAAATAAAATAGACTAGTAGGCTTAGCATGTATTTAGTCTGGATTAAGAAAGAACAAATTAGCCTGGATTAAGAAAGAACAAATAAAATAGACTAGTAGGCTTAGCATGTATTTAGTCTGGATTAAGCAAGAACAAATTAGCCTGGATTAAGAAAGAACAAATAAAATAGACTAGTAGGCATAGCATGTATTTAGTCTGGATTAAGAAAGAACAAATTAGCCTGGATTAAGAAAGAACAAATAAAATAGACTAGATTAAGGTAATATAATAACTTGTCATACCATTTTTTTTCCACTATATTTCAATAAAAATGTATAAAATCTACTTTTCCCGTTCCTACCCCAAGACAATCGATATAACTCCAGTCAATATGAAAATCAACAGTAACACACGCACACACACACACACGCTTATGCTGGCAAACTGAAAAATCAATAGCGGGTAGAGGGAGGGTTAGTGGTACCCTCAGACTGACCATCAAGTCACCGGTAGGGCATAGAGGGGGGACACGCACACACATGCTGGCAAACTGGAAAAAAAATCAATAGCGGGAGAGGGAGAGGGAGGGGGAAAGGTAGCCACAGGCCTCCGCCCAACAAGGCACCGCTCGCGCTAACCGATCCCCGGCAGGAGGGTGACGCCCGGCACGGTGCGAAAGGACCGATCCCCGGCAGGAGGGTGACGCCCGGCACGGCGAAAGGACGCCCCTAACCGATCCCCTGAACAAGGCACCGCTCGCGCTAACCGATCCCCGGCAGGAGGGCGCGAAAGGACGCCCCTAACCGATCCCCCGAACACGTCACCGCTCGCGCTAACCGATCCCCGGCAGGAGGGCGACGCCCCGGCACGGCGCGAAAGGACGCCCCTAACCAATCCCCGGCAGGAGGGTGACGCTCAGGCCTCCGGGGAGACACGATGGCGTGGAAGGTGGTGGGTGTTTGGGGTGGGGTGGGTGGGTGGGTGGGTGGGGGGGGGGGAATGGTCACTTTTGGGTAGGTTTGTGACCACTCCCCGGTTGGGTAGTGGGGAGGTCCCCTCGGCGGCTGGCTGCCCGCGCGGCTGGCTGGCCGTCCGGCTGACTGGCCGCACGGCCGGCCGGGAAATTCGACGTACAAAAATTTTTCGACGTCAAAAATTTTTCGACGTCATTTTTTTTTGGCTGCAAATTCTTGATCATGCTTGCGAATTATTTTGGTCCCGTCACTGTCACCATTACCTACTACTGAAAATAATAGAATAGTATTCCTAAATGCAAAATAATACCCTAGCGTTCATGAATGCAAAATAATAGAATAGTATTCCTAACTGCTAAATAATAGCCTAATATTAATGCATACAAAATAATAGAATAGTATTCCTAACTGCTAAATAATAGCCTAATATTAATGCATACAAAATAATAGAATAGTATTCCTAAATGCAAAATAATAGCCTGGTTTAACAAAATGAAAAATTATAAGCTAGTGTACGCAGTAAAATTATTAGCTAGAGTACAAAGTAAAATTATAATGTATTTCTCTTGACTACTTGACTAGCGTGTTAGCAAGTTATTACAGATTGTAAAACTCTTTCCACTTACAATTTATTACATAAGTTGTAGATACTGTATAACATGCAAAAAACCTTACACCATACGAATAAAATCCAATATTCCTCAAAACAACTTACTTCGTTCCCAGGAGATCACGACCCCCAGGTTAAGAACTGCTGAATTAGAAGCAAGAAACAATAAAGCAATATCAGCGACAGCAAGGGAGGGTAGCACGGGCTACTACTTACTTGAAGCACTGGGTGGTCGTTACTAACCGACTATCAAATTTGAGTCGACACAAGCAACTGGCGAAAAGTAATCCTAAGGGCTTCTTTCAGACGTATAGAACAAAAACACGGGAGAAAATTGGACCGCTGAAAACAAACACAGGGGAGCTAGTAGAAAATTACAAAAATATGAGCACATTGTTGAACGACTACTTCCTTTCAGTATTCACACAGGAGGATCGAACGACTATACCGGAAAGAGTTCAGGTGTACGAGGGCGGGGATGGCGATAAATTGAGGGATATAATCATTACCAGGCAAGTAGTTCAGGATGAGATAGATAAGCTTAAGAAGAACAAGTCGCCAGGTCCTGACGGGATATTTCCGAGGGTATTAAAGGAATTAGGTAATGTACTCAGTGACCCACTAACCAACATCTTTAAGATGTCGGTAAATACTGGCTATGTGCCGAGCCTATGGAAAGTAGCTAATGTGACGCCGATTTTCAAAAAGGGGGACAGGTCAGTTGCTTCAAACTATCGCCCAATTAGCTTAACATCGGTTATAGGCAAGATACTGGAGTCCATAATAGCCAGGAACATTCGGGAGCATTTAAAAACATTCAAAAATAGACTAGATAAATTCATGGACAGCGATATTAGGTGGGGTTAGATACACGGGAGCTTAGGGTCAAAGGAGCTGCCTCGTACAGGCCTACCGGCCTCTTGTAGACTCCTGCGTTCTTATGTTCTTATGTTCTTATAGTCGCCAGGCCCTGCGTTCATCGCGAACCGCCGCAACGGGTTTTATTTTCAAAATTGGGCTCCTCTGCGTACAGTCGCGCGCATTCACATAAGAACATAAGAACATAAGAACGCAGGAGTCTGCAAGAGGCCGGTAGGCCTGTACGAGGCAGCTCCTTTGACCCTAAGCTCCCGTGTATCTAACCCCACCTAATATCGCTGTCCATGAATTTATCTAGTCTATTTTTGAATGTGACAATTGTATTGGCACTCACCACATGACTGCTAAGCCTATTCCACTCATCCACCACCCTGTTAGTAAACCAATTTTTGCCTATGTCCCTGTTGAATCTGAATTTATCCAGTTTAAACCCGTTACTTCGTGTCCTACCCGGTTCTCTTACCAACAAAACCTTATGAATGTCTCCCTTATTAAAGCCCTTCATCCATTTATAAACCTCGATCATGTCTCCACGCACCCTTCGCCTTTCTAGAGAATGCAAGTTTAACTGTTTGAGTCTTTCAGTATCTTAAAACACTATCCATCAGGCAAGAGCGTTTTTTTTTTTTTTTTTTTTTTACATCAAGCTTAGCAGCTTGAGGCAAAAAACAAAAACAAATTACAAAGGAAATGTCCGCTAGTCGCTGCTGCAATACAGGGAAAATAATGAGGCCAGAAGAGAGGTCAAATTCGGGAGAAGAGATGTCTTGATGCTCTCCTCCAGAAAGAGTTCAAGTAAGGCAGGAGAAAAAGACGAAGGAAGGCTGTTCTAGAGTTTACCAAGAAGAGATAAAATAATGAAGATGCTGATTAAGCTCATGATAGTTACTTTATTCTGAACACTGATATGGGCACCTGCATGCTATCAAGCCAACAAATATTTCCTCATTCAAGATAATGACATGTAGGAGGAAGACTTGCAGTAACTATGTATTATCTTCCTGCAAATAATCCCAATAAATGAGCAGCATCGGTTATTCTCGCTTGTCGAATGGGTATCTTGAATATTAGGTGCCAATATTTAATTTATAATTATTTTAGTAAACAATCAAGCGAACATATATGAAATTTTGAATAGCAACTGGAGCTCCCAGGTTTTCCCTACAATGGCTTCGTTTTGTATGAAATAAAGCAAGGTAGGCAATACTTTCTGCTTTGCTATAACTTGATACGAAATCATTGGAATTAGTTGAATGGAATTTCTCATCTCCTTTACGCCGAGGCACTGGATGTGATGTGTGCTACTTACGTGGAGTTTGGAAAGTATCCCATTGGGCTATCCTATAATTTCTAATTTGACGTAGTCTTTTTTTTCTGCCACCTCAAGGGTGGGAGCACGAGCTTTATAAAGCCCGATATGGTCAAGCAGAATTGTCCCTCCGCAGAAAGGCCATGGGCCCTTGTCGGGTGACGGCCAATGAAGAGGAGGATGCCGACACAGACTCCATCGGTTGACATCAGCCGAGTCGACGAGGGCTGGCGTGTCTTTTTTTTTTTTTTTTACAGTGAGAGAGACAGCTCATGGACATCAAAACAAAAAAGCAACAAAAGAGCCCGCTACGCACTGCTCCAACAAAACGAGGCAGAGTAAGAGGCCAAAAGAGAGGTTAATTTCGGGAGATGTGTTTTTAGACTCCTCTCTTGAAAGAGGTCAAGTCATAGGCAGGAGTAAATATAGATAAAAGAAGGCTGTTCCAGAGTTCCAGAAGATACTGGTTAACTCTTGCATAAGGGGTTTGGACAGTATAGGTATGAGCTAAAGTAGAATGTCGAGTGCAGCGGGGCCGCGGAAGGGGAGGAGGCATGCAGTTAGCAAGTTCAGAAGAGCAGTCAGCATGAAAATATAGGTAGAAGATAGAAAGAGATGCAACACTGCGGCTGAATTTGAGAGGTAGGAGACTGTCAGTAAGGTGGGGAGTTGATAAAACGAAGAGCCTTAGACTCCACTCTGTGCAAAAGGGTTGTGTGTGTGGAGTCCCCCCACATGTGAGATACATACTCCATACGAGGGCGGGCAAGTCATCTGGACAGCATCTGTGCGGGGGAAAAAAGAACTAGTGAAGACGATACAGAACGCCCAACTTCGAGGAAGCTGATTTAGTAGGAGAGATGTGAAGTTTCCAGTTACGATTTTGAGTTATGTATAGACCGAAGATGTTTAGTGTAGAAGAGAGTGACAGCTGAGTTGTCGAAGAATAGGGGGTAGGTGTTTGGAAGATTTTGTCGAGTTGATAGGTGAAGATATTGAATTTTTGAGGCGTTCTACGACACCAGGTTCTTCCTGCCCCAGTCAAAAATGATAGCAAGGTCTGAGGTTAAGCATTCTGCAGCCTCCAGTCTTCTGTTGAAAGAAGTTGAATAATACAAAGTAGAGTAATCAGCGTACGAGTGGATAGGACAGTTTGTTATGGAAAGAAGATCGTTAATGAATAACAGGAAGAGAGTGAGTGATAGGACAGAGCCCTGCGGGACACCACTGTTGATAAGTTTAGGGGAAGAACAGTGACCGTCTACCACAGAAAAGACAGAACAGCCAGAAAGGAAGCTGGAGATAAAGATACAGAGAGAGGGATAGAATCAGTCGGAGGAAAGTTCAGAAAGCAAAGAATTATGTCAGCAGTTGTACGCGGTGGACCCTCCAAGTGAGCAGCTTTCAATTGCTGGGTTGCAGGTGACGGATACCGATCCACCTATCGATGAAAGTCCATTCTCTCCTGACGAGGTAAGAGAGGCTGTTGCAAAGTTGAGGGGTGGAAAGGCATCTGGCATCTGTAACATCAGTGCGAAGCTGCTCAAAGCTGGAGGTGAGGCCATGATCCACGGGTTGCATGAGGTCTTTACTGCCGCATGGAAATCTGATACCATTCCGTCTGACTGGAAGAGGGTGCTGGTCATGCCTCCCCTTTCTCTGGAAAGGGAACCGCCAAGACTGCAACAACTACCTTGGTATTACACTGCTCAGTGTGCCAGGAAAGGTGCTTGCCCACCTATTGCTCATGCAAATTCGCAGCCAACTGCTGAAGCTACAGAGACCTGAACAGTCTGGGATCACGCCAGGTAAGCTGGCCGACAGTTACCAAGGAGTTGGCCGATGGTCTTCCCTACGGTCTTCCCAACTGTCTTGGCGACAGCCTTGCCAACTCTCGCCGAAGTCAACCAAAATATTAATGGAATATTTTGGCCGCAAACATCTGCCCAGCACTTTCCTTTTCACGGGCCATGAGTTATATATAATGGATCGCAACTTTCCGTTGTGCCATTTAATTTAACCCCAGAGAGAGGCAGCACGAGTGCGTGCGTGCTGTGATGGCTCCCAAATTTGTGCCAGTAAAACGTAACCATGCCCAAAACTTGTTGTGTTTGCGATTGCAAAAATGAAAATATAAATCTCCTGATGGGCGCAGTGAAGGTAGTCAAGGCCCGTATTAGAACGAGTAAGCGCCCCTCAACACTGCACCGACTCTGGGCCACGACAACTCAGCGACTTTTGGATTTGACAAGATTTTTTGTTTACGTCTTGGTGTTAGCTAGTATGATTGCCGACAGTCGTCGCCTGTCTGGGACATTCGGCCAACTAGTTGCCAGCACGTCGGCGACATGCTGACAATTAGTCTCAAGACGAGTCTCAACGGCCATTTTTTTTATTAAATGGCGCCATTTCTACGACAACCACGACTCTGCCGACCGATTGTCCTACAGTAGCAGACGGTCTTGACGACAGTCTTGCAGACGATCTCCGGCTCTCGGAAAGACTGTCTGTAAACTGGTTGGCCGACCAGCTGACCAACAGTTGCCAAAGAGTTGGCCGACGGTCTTCTCAACGCTCTTCCCGACTGTCTTGGCGGCAGTCTTGCCAACTGTCGCTGAATTCTACCTATATTTTTAAAAGGATATTTTAGCTGCAGACATATGCCCAGAGCTCTCCTTTTCATGGGTCCTGGGGTATATAATAATGGGCTGCGACTTTCCGTTGTCATTCAACTCCTGTGAGAGGCAGCAGGAATGCGTGAAATGTTGCGTTCCGTTTTGGCTGTCTGAATGGTCAAGTATATAAAATTCAGTATTTTAAAACTGTAGTGAGCGCATTTTTCGGTGAATCACAAAGCCAATCCTTAAAATAATGTGTATCAAGGGTCGTCCTGAATACGTGTAAAATACGCGACTTAACGTCCCTCGCCCTGTCCGCCAGCCTCCACCAGCAGCGGGCAGCGGCTGTCAGTCATGGTAGGATAGAGAAATGAGCGTTCGTTTCTTGGCGCCGCAACTGCAGGGTTATATGGCGCCGAATATAAAACTAAATAAACTATACTAAAAAAACTAAAAAAAAACGGTAATTGATTAAAAACATAATAAAAAAGAACTCAATAAAAGAACAATAAAACCTACAGAAGGTTGAGAATGCCAACCTCCTGTAGGAAGCCATAACCATCATGTCCCGGGGAGAGTCCTTTCTCCCCTAGCACCGGAGAGAGAGAGAGAGAGAGATAAACTCCCATCTCCATCCCGACACCGGGAGAGGTACTGCTCTCGCAAGTCCCCGAGACTGAGGCACTCGACCAGCAAGTGCCGAACAGTCAGGGGGACCAAGCAGTCATTACAGTACGGCTGGACTCCTCGGGACATGAGGAAGCCATGTGTATGTCGAGTATGATCCACCCTAAGGCGGGCCAGGACAGTCTCTCTCTTACGACTCCTAATATGGGAATACGACGAGGGACGCACAGACCTGGTCGTGACCTCCCCTATCTCTGTCGTGCCACACCCTCTGGAGTGCAGACCGCACGGTGAGATGTAAGTCCCTAAATGGAAGAGCGCATTGTGAGGGAGGACGAGAAGCAGCGGCCCGCGCCACCTCATCGGCCTCCTCGTTACCACGCACAGAGACGTGGGCAGGTACCCAACATATATTTATTTAATGGCCACGCCTTTTGGCCAGAACCAGCCAGCTTAAAACTTCTAAAACTATAGGGTGGGTGCTCCTAAAATCTTCTATTGCGGACAGGGCTGCCTGTGAGTCAGAGTAGACAGTAAAAATACCGACAGGCAAAGTGAAGATGATGCGAATTGCTAAAAGAATGGCAGATAAATCTGCGGTAAAAATTGAGGCTAGAGCAGGTAAAGTTCCAAAATGGGAAAAGTCTAGAAAGACAGCTCCAAATCCAACCCCAGCATCGGATTTGGAGCCGTCCGTGTATACTGGTACAGAAGTGGCATGACTGTCTGTGTGAGACAGGAAAAGCTGTCGAGCAGTTCCCACCGAGATGCTTGCTTTGTTAACCCGGTAGCTGCGGGGATCATGTTTCTTAAAGGCCCCTCTAAGCGAGAAAAATGAGAAAAAAATCATCACTCACGCAAACCATTTCATAATATATATACCAACGCATTTGTGATCATTTTTTATTATTTTTTTTTTTTTTATTAATATCAAAAAAAAAAATTTGGCCCGTTGCTGGTAAACGCCAAGCCATCCGTCGCTGCTCTGCTACTGTTAAAGTTGAAGCACCGACAGAAATGTGTATTTGGAAACTCCCACGGTGTGATGGGGGGTATCTGATAGACTGCTATAGGAAAATATGGTAGTGAGAGGTCCCCAATGACATTACGGACACGAAAACCAGTTTGTCTTTGCATGGCGCCCCCGGAGAGGGGCCTCCCTGTTTGTACAGTGGTCTTTCGCTGGAGGGTTGACCCCAGCACTAATGTTTTTCTTTTTGGCCCAATGGCTGATGCGTCTTGCCGAGGAAGGTCTAGCTTTCCCCGACCTACTACTTCTGCCGGTGGCTTTCTCACTCTCCCCTCCCCCCAAACTTCCGCCACCCCGACAAGGCGGCAAGGGAGGGAGACACGGATGAAGCCTCCGGTACAGACTGTGCGGAGGCTGAGGACACGGGCGCCGGCAGAGCCGCACCGAGATCGTGGGCAGCAGCGGCCACCGGTTGAGGGTCAGTAGTAGCCACTGGTGCAGGGGTGGCGGCCGAAGCTGGCACCCGGGATTCTTTCAGCAACCCAGGTGAGGGAGCTGGAGAAGGCATGTTGCCTAAAAGACTTCTCACTGAGCCTCCGCTTCTGCTGATGGGGCTGACTGCAGCCATCAGCAGGCGTCTGGAGAGATGCGGCCATTTCAGGCAAAATTGAGGTTGTGGAAGGAACAGACTTGGTAGTGGTAAAATGACGATGGGCATGGGCATTAAGGGCAGCGGCATATGTCATTCCAGAGCTAGACATTTTGGTGAGGGCAAGTTGTTTCGCCTCAGGAAAGGGCACCCTTTCCTGGTTGCGTATATTAATGACTTCCCTTTCAAATCGGTAGCGCTGACATTTCTTTGATAAAGCCGGATGAGGCTCACCACAGTGGTAGCACCGCACAGGGCCAGGACAGTCGTCACCGTGGTTATCCATACCACAGGACACACATATCGTTGCAAGGCCGTTTTTCAAGCGCCGGCAGGTCTGGGTGACGTGTCCATACGCTTGACAATGGAAGCATCTTCTTGGGTTGGGGATATAGGGCTTCACATTCAGATTTAGCCAGGCCAGCTTGACAGTCTTGGGCAGTACTAATCGGTTGAAAGTAATGAACAGGGTTGATGTAGGTGTGAGTACTCCGTCTACTTTTCGTTGAACTAGTCGCACTGAAGTTACATCATAGTTTTTGAGTTCGTTCACCAACCTTTTTTCTGAGTAGCGGAAAAGTTCCCGTGAAAAGACAACTCCCCGAGATTGGTTCATGGTGGCATGGGGAGAACAGGACACTGATGCACCAGGAAGAGAGGTAAGGGCTCTCTTCAGGTGATGAAACTTCAACCGACAAGATACCGTCCCCTTGTGGCATGATCTTGGGCTCACGGCCACACGCCTTGACCAGAGAACGGTGTACTTAAAAAATATCGAGGTCATATATCGAGCAGCCATCCACAGACTGAACAACAATGTACTTCTCAAATGAAACAGGCTTATACATGCCAGGCATAACTTCTATTTGGGAAACTGTGGAGCCCCAGGTTTACGTGAACTTACTAAACTATTCCGTGGACATTTTAGTCGTACGGACTTGTCTTGGGCAGACCCTCTAAAGCAGTGATTCTCAAAGTGTGTGACGCGCACACTAGTGTACCGCCATTATCTCCTTGGTGTACCGCGAAAATTTGGGTGGGATTTTGATTAGTGTACATAATATAACGAAACTATTGTAAATTGTAATTTATATTTATCAAGGGTGACTAATTATATATATATATATATATATATATATATATATATATATATATATATATATATATATATATATATTTATATATATATATATATATATATATATATATATATAAGGGCAGGTGTGCCGCAAAAATATTAGTTGTTTCTTAGTGTGCCGTCATACTAAATAGTTTGAAAACCACTGCTCTAGAGGGTAGGGACTTCCCAGAGGCACCACCAAGAGCCGTGAAAGGCTCCAAGGTGGCGATGAGAGACGACCGTGTGGAAGTATACGGGGACGGGCGGACGTCATCAGGAAGAGAGGCAGGCCGGGGCAGAGGAGTAATATTACTCATACACTAGTGTTTTGTTTTTCAATACCCCACACCCCCACCCACCACGGAGCCCAACAAGGGGAGGCTGGATGTTGGAGCCAGACCGACCCAGGGATAATGGGGAATTATACGCAGCCACTTCCAGGTGTTTGACGGCGACCGCGGGACCGTTGCGATCGCCCACCCGACAATGACCAGCCGATTGATTCAGCGGGGCCACACTGAACCACCCGTCTTACCCCAACCCTCCCACCAAAGGAGCGTGTTGCCCACCGAGGGAAACTACATCCCGCCCCGCGGTGCACTCAACTCCCAGATGAGAGGGCACGGGGAGTATACGGGACGCCACGCTCGACAAACACGTGGGGAGACAATAGCCCTGCCCTAGGTGGTAAAAGAGCTGGCGCAGGCAACATCACCAGTAGACCTCCTCTACTAGTGATGAGGGGGGAGCACTTGGTCCACGAGGTCAGCGGGCATCGAGCCCTATCGAGGTAGGCAAGCTACCAGGGTAGGTGGTGCCGCCGACCTCGCTTCAAGCCCCGTCACCACGATAAAGTGACTCCTCTTCGATGTTTTTTTTTCTGAGCTAATGTTGGCAACCCTATCTGTGATGGCTCCCAAATTGGTGAGAACGTAACCATGTCCAACAGTTGTGCTTGCGATTCCAAAATGAAAATATAAAGCTCCTGAAGGACGCAGTGAAGGTAGTCGAGGCCCGTAGGAGAATGAGCAAGAGGAAAAGGCTGTAGCAACGCACGTGAGCTCGCTCCTGGCTGCTCCGCAGAACGCAGTATGGTATTTTGGTATATTAATGGCCGAAACTGAACAAGAGGACTCCGAATTCAGCGAAAAAAACTAGTTGGCCGACACTCTGCTAAGTGGGCTCAAGGGCACACAAAAAAAGAAAACAATAATAAAAAAAAAAAGCCCGCTACTCGCTCCTCCTAAAAAAGAAACAAAAGAGGTGGCCGAAAGCAAGATCAAATACGGGAGGAGAGATGTCCTGATACCCTCCTCTTGAAGGAGTTCAAGTCGTAGGCAGGAGGAAATACAGATGAAGGAAGATTGTTCGAGAGTTTACCAGCGTGAGGGATGAAAGAGTGAAGATGCTGGTTAACTCTTGCATAAGGGGTTTGGACAGTATAGGGATGAGCATGAGTAGAAAGTCGAGTGCAGCGGGGCCGCGGGAGGGGGGGAGGCATGCAGTTAGCAAGTTCAGAAGAGCAGTCAGCGTGGAAATATCGATAGAAGATAGAAAGAGAGGAAACATTGCGGCGGAATTTAAGAGGTAGAAGACTATCAGTATGAGGAGGAGAGCTGATGAGACGAAGAGCCTTAGCCTCCACTCTGTCTAGAAGAGCTGTGTGAGTGGAGTCCCCCCACACATGAGATGCATACTCCATACGAGGGCGAACAAGGCCCCTGTATATGGACAGCAACTGTGCAGGGGAGAAGAACTGGCGGAGACGGTACAGAACGCCCAGCCTCGAGGAAGCTGATTTAGTAAGAGATGAGATATGAAGTTTCCAGTTGAGATTTTGAGTTAAGGATAGACCGAGGACGTTTAGTGTTGAGGAAGGTGATAGCTGGGTGTTGTCAAAGAATAGGGGATAGTTGTTTGGAAGATTGTGTCGAGTGGATAGGTGGAGAAACTGTGTTTTTGAGGCGTTGAAGGACACCAGGTTCCTCTTGCCCCAATCGGAAATAATAGCAAGGTCTGAGGCTAAGCGTTCTGCAGCCTCCAGCCTTGAGTCGTTAAGTTCCTGTAGGGTGGGTCTTCTATTAAAAGAAGTTGAGTAATGCAGAGTGGAATCATCGGCGTAGGAATGGATAGGACAGTTCGTTTTGGAAAGAAGATCATCAATGAACAACAGAAAAAGAGTGGGAGATAGGACAGAACCCTGTGGGACACCACTGTTAATAGATTTAGGGGAAGAACAGTGACCGTCTACCACGGCAGAAATAGAACGGTCAGAAAGGAAACTGGAGATAAAGGTACAGAGAGAAGGATAGAAACCGTAGAAGGGTAGTTTGGAAAGCAAAGATTTGTGCCAAACCCTATCAAAAGCTTTTGATATGTCCAGCGCAATAGCAAAGGTTTCACCGAAACGGCTAAGAGAGGATGACCAAGAGTCAGTTAAGAAGGCTAGGAGATCACCAGTAGAACGCCCCTTGCGGAACCCATACTGGCGATCAGATAGAAGGTCAGAAGTGGAAAGGTGCTTTTGAATCTTCCGGTTAAGGATTGATTCAAAAGCTTTAGATAGACAAGAAAGTAAAGCTACAGGACGGTAGTTTGAGGGATTGGAGCGGTCACCCTTCTTAGGCACAGGCTGTATGAAGGCATACTCCCAGCAAGAAGGAAAGGTAGATGTTGACAGGCAGAAGCGAAAGAGTTTGACCAGGCAGGGTGACAGCACGGTTGGTGGACGGTTGCCGTTTAAATATAGTTAATCTTGGGACATGCTGCCAACTTGTCGACTGCCAACATCCCGACAACGTGTTAGCCAATATTTCTGAGCCGACATTCGGCACGAACGTCCTTCATTAGACGAGGACTATCGTCACGACAGTCCATCATTATTGTTAAGTACTCGGCACCGACGACTGTGCCGACAGTCTTCGCGACTGTCTCAGGACAAGCCAAGACTGTCGGGGACAGTCTTGACGACTGTCCCCGACCTCCCTCAGACCTCAACCGGAAATGACCGTTGGTCCAGACCCTTGCCGACTCTTGTGGTGGAAGTTTAGCATGTAATATTTTTTCGCGCTAGCTCTCACGACTCCACGTTCCCCTCCCGACGTCTGCTTAGCATCCGGCGACCGATTGTAGACCTCCTTCAGGCAATGAGCCACCCTTTCACATCAACACCCAAGACTTCGTGTATCCTCGAGTCGTGGGTTCTCGTGGCCCAGAGTCGGCACAGTGTGAAGGGGGCTTTAGAGTATGCTGACAATTCTCAGGTATTTCCTCATCTGTCTGACTAACACGGTCAGCAGCGCAAATAGTAAATCTCCCATCAACTCAAGTCTAAGTAATGTAGGTTTCTTAACAGGTGGTACTCTGGATTTAGACATGACCAATCATACTTGACAGACATTTACAGAACAGATTATTCTGTATACACATGCACCATAACCTTTTAATGAGGCATCACCATATCCAGGTAATTCAACATATTCAATGCTATTCCAAGCTACATTCTGAAAATAACATCTGTCTACAATGAAGTACTTCAAATCTTGTGTAGGTTTGATCCATTTCACAAACCCATTCCTCAGATCACTGGGTAGTTCAGCATCCCATTCCAAGTCCAACATCCATATCTCTTGGAATAAGATCTTTGCAAACATTACAAATGGACTAATGAGCCCTAATGGTTCGGATATTCTGGCGAAAAAACTCAAACTGTTCTCTTAGTATACATAAGATCAACATTAGCATCCAGGCTGATGCCATCAAATGAGAATGTGTCAGACCTATTGCACCACTTAAGACCTAGCACTCTGTTTGGTTCATCACAACCTCCAGTGTAGACCTTATCACTAAATTCTGAGGGTATTTACTTAAATGGTGCTTGATCTACCATCAAGTACCATTTAAGTAAATACCCTCAGAATGGCATTGTACAGGAACTGCAAATTAACATATATGTGGATAATTAGTTGAGTGGGGGTGATACTATCACTGAAGTATTTAATATGTTTCAGGTTGCACATAAGATACTTGAGGATGCTGTCACTTGAGAAACTTGTAGCTAATAATGTATCGATTGCATCTAAATTTAGTGATAAGGTCTACACTGGAGGTTGTGATGAACCAAACAGAGTGCTAGGTCTTAAGTGGTGCAATAGGT
This sequence comes from Eriocheir sinensis, assembly GCF_024679095.1. Classification (NCBI taxonomy): domain Eukaryota; kingdom Metazoa; phylum Arthropoda; class Malacostraca; order Decapoda; family Varunidae; genus Eriocheir; species Eriocheir sinensis. Next base: position 68,740 of record NW_026110807.1, read on the forward strand.
CTGACACATTCTCATTTGATGGCATCAGCCTGGATGCTAATGTTGATCATATGTATACTAAGAGAACAGTTTTGAGTTTTTCAGCAGGAATGGACTAGCTGTGTTTCCGAATGGCACTCTACGGAACCGCATGTGTCGTACACTATACCATCCTTAGCCATCAACAGGAATCTGTGAACATTCTTGTCAGCACCATGTACACTTATTTGTAAAAACGCCTTGGCAATATCAGCAGTGATGGCAAAGGGCCACCGTCGAAACTGTAATAAGATTTCTACTAAGTCTGGGTTGAGAGAGGGTCCTGTTACCATACAGTCATTTCAGGATACCCCACTTGGACCCATAGCAGATGCATCAAACACTGGTCTTAGCTTAGTACTGATGCTAGTGGGACTAATGACTGGCCTATGTGGCATGTAGTATACAGTGTTACCACATACAATTTCATCATCAGGTACCTGTTCAATAATTTCCAGATTCACATACAAGTCAAAAATTATCTTATATTCATCTTTCAGGTCTTCATCCTTGTTTAAATTCACTAACAGTCTGTTCAACCTGTTTCTAGCATGACTCATTATTCTTCAGCCTCTCTTTCATGGCATCATCTTTCCATGGTAGTTGAATTTCATATCTATCATCTACAAACCTTATTTTATCCTGGAACTCTTGAAGTACGTCATTACTTTCTTCCTTAATTTCTTTACCACTAATACCAATACTCTCGAGGTCTCAGAATTTACATAGGTCTCTGTCTGAGACAGGTGAAATGCACAACAGCTGGGGTGATGAGTACGTGAGTGAGCGGTCAGAGCCCTCACCCAAATCACCCAACAATACCCAACCAATTACAGACTTTATTGCTACAACATTCTGGACTCTGTGAGAATTTCCATGAGACATGAAAGACCAATAGAAATCTAACCCAACAAGAATTTCAATGTCGATAGGGAGACTATGATAAAAAAAACATCTGCTAAATCTAAGTGCTTGAAAGAATCTATAACCTCCTCAGGCACTACAGGCCTCACGAGAGGTTGACAAATTACAGGGACACTGGCTGCTGGGAAAAACACAATCTTATCACTGCTATCCAACAGTTTTACTTCATACACATTTCTCTGTTCAATCTTCCCTGATCCATGTCCTCCAAAACTACTGTAAGATATCTCAGTTCAAGTTATCCACTTAGGTTGACTTCTTTTTACAAACTTGTTGCTGATATAACACCTATCACATCCATTATCAAACAACAATTTGGCAGTACTAACAATTTTACCATCACTGGTTAGTGCCCTTACTTTAACAGTCTGTAACACAGTTTTCTGCCTCATCTGACTGGATAGCATCGCCACAAAATTACTGCTGACCTCTTCCTCCACAGCATCTACTACTGTAGATGGGCTTTTTTGTCTGTTATCTTTAGTCTCTCTATGACGTAAATCTAATTTGACACCACACATGAGAACATTGTGATCACCTTTACAAGCTCCACACTTAA